>NC_057797.1:562420829-562663568 GCF_018294505.1 Triticum aestivum | reverse complement strand
GCACTGGGGTCGAGGGAGGAAGGCGGCGCTGGGGTGGAGGGAGGCGGCGTGGAGGGAGGCGGCGTGGAGGAAGGCGGCCGGCGCGGGGTGGAGGGATGCGACCGGCGTGGCGGGGAGGCGGCCGGCGCGCTGGGAGGGAGGCTCGGGACATTTGGGAAAACGCATCGCATCCTATATAGGGCCGGGGAGTAACAGAATATTATTCTGTTACTAGTAACAAAATAGCTCTGTCCTATATATATATATACTAGGTGTCATGAAACTTGGTTTGTGTGGGGGACTTAAAGGTTTCCGAGGTAGGTGCCACATCAAAGTTCTGCATATATATTAGGTATTCAAACATCACAACCACACATCTCCATACATGTGTTTGGCCCACAAGCAATCAATGGCGGTTGTCCTCTAGCACTCACTCACGGGGTTATCGGCGAGATGCTTCGTCCATCTCTGTGTGCCTGCTTGGTCAATCACTTCGACAGACAGCGATATAGGTTAATTTGACTTGTCGTTAGGAGGGGATTAAATTTTGGTTTGTCTTATACGGTTCGGTACATGCAACTATACTTCGCGTGCATGTGTATGCACAAATCCCTCCCATCGGGTCGAAGTGGGGGGGGGAGCACGTGACGCATCATGAACCAGATCTGTGTGGGGATTGTGCATTTTTTGACGCAAGCATGCGGCACATCAAAATGTTATGCTTTTGGTATTCAAACATATATGCATGCATCACGCATGTCCATACATATGTTTGGGGCACATACATGCAGTGGTTGTCTTTGGACACTCTCCCTCGCTTGGTTATCATCGACAGCCTATATATTCATGGGCCCATGTGGACGTCCATCACTTCGACCAACAATGCGAGAGAGGTTACCAGGGAGGATTCTTCTTCTATTGGTTCGCGTTACCGTATAGTCATGCGTCGATCATGGTGAGATTCGAGACCTAAGTTCGAGGGCTTGCATACACATGAATCCCTATATATATATATATAGTATGCTACACGTCGTGAACCCTAACTCCGTGTGGGGACTTTCCGGCTCCAAAAGCACGCGGCCACATCAAAGTTGTGCATTGGGTATATGAAAATACCACATGACACTTCATACATATGTTTGGACCACATGCATGCAGTGGTTGTCTTTAGGCACTCCCTCGCATGGTTATCGGTGACAAGCTAGCCTATTTTGTGGGGCCACGTGTGGAACATCAATGCATGACTTTGACGCAACAAACAAGAGAGGTTATACGACCAAGGTGGTGATTCTTCTTGGTCAGTCTTACAATACACCTTGGTGAGATGCCCCCTCCCACTGACTCAAAGTGTGTGTGGGTGGGGGGCACAGTACTACTTCGGACTAGATGAACCTCTATGGGGTCGGGGATGCCTGGTTAATTTGCGATGCACATGTGCCACATGAAATTTGTGATTTGATTATTTAAATATCATAGCACATTGTTTTCACACACACACACATCGGGCCACCGTGGTTGGTAAATGGTCTCACCCGTCTAACGCCAGAAGAAAACATCTGTGGGCCCACACACGGTCCACATTTGATTAAAAGCAAAGGGGGAGGGGGTTGATGTACTCCTTTCAGTTTTGTGTTACGGTACGGTGATATGTCAGACCTAGCTATTTGGGGGCATGCGTTCATAGCTAGGATTCCCCTCCCGGCAACACGAAGTGTGTGTGTGTGTGTGTGTGCCTGTGTGTCTGTGTGTGTGGGGGGGGGCTAGCAATAATAATGTGCGCTTTGTGCGACAGGTGCCACATCAAAGTTGTGCATTGGGTATTTGCACATCAAACCACCCTTTTCATACATATATTTGGTCCACATGCAAGTGTGTTAATGTTCTGACCCTTTCCCATGTTTTTTGGCCAAATTTATAAACAATAGATGAGTCAGACGCAGCAACCGTCTGCGATCGGGTACGAACAAACACGGTTCCCTAGGACTACCCGTGTGCCGCGCCCCTGCCCCTGTAACCCACATGATCATAGTAGATTGGGCTCCATGAGGCTTCCCTCCCCATCTCAAAAATATCTACTCCCTCGCAATATCAAAAATATCTACCCGCGCAGATGGTTTTTCTGTTTGATAGCACATGATTAGTATGTCTGGACCGTGTGCGATGTCTGTTACTCCCACTCTGCTTCAATCGGTAGATCCAAATTTTTAGTAGCCCCGACATTTTACTCCCGCCTCCATCACTCGCAATATCAAAAACATCTTCTTGGCTAGAGTGTTTTTCTGTTTGATAGCACACGGTTATTATGTTTTAACCGTGTGTGGTGTTTGTTACTCCTGCCTCGCTCTGCTTCAATCCCTTGATCCAAATTTTTGGTAGCCCCGCCATTTTACTCCCGCCTAGTAAAATTTTCAGTACCTGCGGCATTTCCTCAAACACCACCTTAGACCCCCTCCACACACACACCCCAAATCCTTCGCTCACCCCAAATCCCCCGCAAATCTTTCGTGCAGTTTACCCACCGATATACATACCCTCGCCGCCCTGAGTTTCTTAGATGACGGTTGTGAAACGCCCCCTTTCCCAGAGACCCCCATCCCCACCTCCTCCCCACTCCAGAGCGTCGCAACCTAAGCCCGACTACGCTTCTCGGGGAGCTCGAGGAGGGAATGGCCGAAAAGAGCTTTGTTGCGGCCTCTTCGCCCGATGTCGGTGAGGTGGCCGTCGAGGAAACTGATGACGAGGACTGGATTCAGATTGAGCCTTTCAATCAGCGGGCTAGATTATTTTGGCATGCCGCGGACGCCGACTATGTCATCAAGGTCGTCGACACCGACGGCTTAACGTGGGTTATGTCACAGGTTAAGTTGCCCACCCCCGACCCTTCATGTTCGACAATCATCGATCTCATCGATGGCCCTGTCGCTGATCTCCCGCGGCTTGTTATGAACAATTTGCCATCCTTCATCGCCATGGATCCCCTTTTGTCATTTCTAAAGGACACGTTCTGCAGTGCTGGCTTGGGATCCTCAACTGGCAAGGTAGACCTCATTGATGGCGACCACGAGGAGGAGCCAATCTGTGACAAGTGGGGAAACCCATGATTTGTTTTCTCGAACCCCTTTGTACTGAGAACATGTCTAGTATTTATTGCTATATTTGGTTGTTTGCATTACGCCTTGTTTATTTCTATGGTTTATGGTTGTTCGGTTGTTTGTAGTTAGCATATGTCCAGTTTCAATTGCCATATTTGGTTGTACGTAGTATGCCTTGTTTATTTCAGCTATTAATAGTGTGATGTTCTATATGTGCTAGTATGAACTGTGCAGTTCAATTTCATCAATACCAAATTTAACAATATCTCTATGAATGACTATATTTGGTTGATGTTAAGCCTATTGTGCTCCCTCCTAATCTTTTTAGTTCGCATATAAGATTTGTCTAAAGTCAAGCGTTGTAAAGTTTGAACAACTTTATAGAACAAAATACCAACATTCACAATATGAAATAAATATTAGTACATGCGTCATGACTTAAAATTTCATATTATATAACTTTAGCATGGTAGATGTTGATTTTTTTCATATAAATAAGGTCAAACTTTATGAAGTTTGACTTCAGACAATTCTTATATGAAGAGTAAAAAGAACCGGAAGGAGTATTGAACATGCCTTTCCATTTGATTTAACAATGGCACTGTTTGGATACTCTAACTTAGCTAGAGGTTAGAGTTAGTTTCTAGCTCATGACAGTTAAAAGGGAGAGAGAGATTGGTGGAATAGTTGATTGTATTTCTTGAGCCTCATGGGCATATATATAGGAGTACATGGTCATCTTGGAATACAAGTCAAGGTAGAATAAATCCTACGCTATCCTACATTTCCTAAATAGCAATGATACTGAACAATGACTAACCCTGAACTAACTCTAGACAAAGAGGTGTTTGGATGAAAGTGTTAGATTGACAATAAACGCACTAGGAGAACTAGCCCCAATCAACATCTCTTGGGTGGGATAGTTTTTTGGGTGGGTTTGACGCAACTAGCTCAAACTAGCCCTCATGTTTGGATACTTTAGGGATATTTGAGCCCAAACTAGCTCAAACTAACTCTAACCCATGGATCCAAACAGGTCCAATAACTAGTGTACTTAGACCTGCACAATACAAGTTTGAATGACTACGTGTGCTTGTTTTAAATATTAGGCCTGTTGTAGTTAATAACACACCTTTCCACTTCTTGTTTTTAAATATTAGGTTTTTGAAAGTACGTTATATCGCCTAGAGGGGGGTGAATAGGCGATTTTTATGAAAGTCTTCAAAACGTGGAAGTTATGAAGACAAACGATAGAAATAAACCTATTACCCTGCAGCGGAAGGTAGACTACCCTAGGCAGGCCATAGTCAAGTATTCAATAGAGTGAAAGCACAACGACTAATAGCAGCAATGTAGTAAGGATCAGGTAGGAAGATATTGTGAAGCCACACAGAACACGCAGTCACTCAGTGAAGACAAAAGATAGTGCGAACATACAATGACTTCACAAGGAGTAACAGTAAGTAAAGGGAAGGGAAGATGAAACCAGTGACTCGCTGAAGACAATGATTTGTTGGACCAGTTCTAGTTGCTATGACAACTGTACGTCTGGTTAGGGCGGCTAGGTATTTAAACCTTAGGACACACAGTCCCGGACACCCAGTCCTGAACACGCAGCTCAGGACACCCAGTCCTCACCGTATTCCCCTTGAGCTAAGGTCACACAGACCTCGCCCAATCACTCTGGTAAGTCTTCAAGGTAGACTCCCAAAACCTTTACAGACTTCGTTCACCGGCAATCCACAATGTCTCTTGGATGCTCAGAACGCGATGCCTAACCGGCTAGAGGATGCACAGTCCTCAAGTGTAATAAGTCTCCAGATCACACAGACAAGAAGACTTAAGTGATGCCTAATTATCTTTGGCTCTGGGTGGTTAGGGCTTTATCCTCGCAAGGAATTCTCTCTCAAAGGCTTCGAGGTGGGTTGCTCTCAAACGACAAAAGCCGTACTCTGAATCTGAGAAGCCAACCGTTTATGGTTGTAGGGGGTGGGCTATTTATAGCCACTTGGCAACCCGACCTGATTTGTCCGAAATGACCCTGGGTCACTAAGGAACTGACACGTGTTCCAACGGTCAGATTTCAAACTCACACGGCAACTTTACTTGGGCTTCAAGCAAAGCTGACTTGCCCGACTCTGGACAAGATTCGCTCTCAGAGTCTTCACTCGAAGACATAGGTTTTGTTTAAGCATCACTTCAGTTATTCTGACTAGTTCTCTTGGACCCCACTTAACAGTACGGTGGTTCCTATGACTCAACACAGAAGAAAGAGAACTATGAAAGATCTAAGTCTTCGAGCTCCATAGGCTTCATGTGGTGTCTTCTCTTGTCATAGTCTTCAATGTGAATATCTTCATATACCACCTTTGACTTCAATGTCTTCATACATTTTTAGGGGTCATTTCTGGTAGGAAAACTGAATCAATGAGGGACTTCTACCTGTGTTATCCTGCAATTCTCACAAACACATTAGTCCCTCAACTAGGTTTGTTGTCAATACTCCAAAACCAACTAGGGGTGGCACTAGATGCACTTACAATCTCCCCCTTTTTGGTGATTGATGACAAACTAGTTGAAGTTTTCAACAGGGAATATAATCTGTGAAATAGTAAAGGATAAGGAATTGTCTTCATAAGTTTCAAGGGCTCCCCCTGAAGATGTGCATATAAGTAATTTGCTTTTGGAATGCAAATGCACATGGCAGGTTGTACTTGTGGAGATCCACTTCAACTTATGATGGCAATCCACTATGCATGTGAAAGTATATGAAGATAATGACATGCATAATGGTAAATGGACGTCTGCTGAATGATCTAAGTGCAGAATTTATCGTCGCACATGCGGAATTTATCATCGCAACACAAGGTGGCAGATAAGTAGCAGACGACCATCGAGTTTAAGTGTTACAACTCAAAGAACCAAATGTAGCAAAACGAGAGTTGTAAGCACGAAGCAAAATATAAAGCACCCGCCCATATGGACCCGCTTGAAGACTATCAACCTCATATGCTTCTCCCCCTTTTGTCAGTAAGGACCAAAAAGGTTTGAAGACATAGAGCATCTACTCGTTCCCATGAGGAGTAGGTGAAGCCATCCTCGTGAAGATCATCTTCAGAACACATCAGCGTTAGCCCTTTCCATGTGCGGCGAGAGGTTTCATGGGCAACAAAAGCATTCTTGGTGGCAAGATTGCGAATGCGATTAACATCCACCAAGAGGCTTTGCATCTGATGCTTCAGCCAGTCATGATGCCTATCCTGTTTCTGATGAAGAGCCACAAGAAGCTCTCGGTCATTGAGAACACGAGTGCGCTTCTTGGGTCGTGGAGCAGTTGTACTGTCCGTGGCTTCAGTGAGAGCAGGATGCGGTGCACGTGTAGTGCCAGCCAAAGGATACACACGAGTTACGGCTTCCACGCCTTCAACGTTCTGAGTGAAACTTTGATGCTCTGCATTCTGAAGACTGAGAGGTTCCTTGGCAGGCTTAGGATAGATAGCTTCAATAGACATATCCACATCAGGCAAAAAGATCCGATGGTTGCGGGCCGAGGGCTGATATGAGATAGCGGAGTGAAGTTTGATTAGCCGCATCACCCAAGGGGCGTAGAACTTCAAACCAAACAGATCAGAGCCAGATACAACAAGTTGGCGAATGAAGAAATCCTGTGTATTAAAGCATTTTCCATGAAGAATGTAGAAGACCAAAGTCTTCATTGCACCTTCCAGCTTGGCATGGGGAGAATGTCCTTTGATTGGCCAGAGAGTTCGCCTTATGATGTGATAAATGGTTCTTGGCAGATACTCAAGGTCTTCAATGAAGAACTCCGTGGGATAAGTAGCATCTTGGGGCAATGGCTTCATCATACTGAGCATCTGACTCATATTAGGTTCAGTCTTCTAAAAGATGCTCTCAATAGCTTCACTATGAAGCTGACAGCCATGCTCGTAGAGATCGCCAGGAGTGGGCAAACCAGTGAGCTCAATGATGTCAAAGTCTTTGGCTTCATGATGAACGTTTCCTGTCATCCACTCCGGGACCCAAGTCTTCGGATCTCTGCTATACCTGCGGATGTGAAGTGTGGCATAGAATTGGAGCATCAACTCTTCATTCCAATGCTCTTGGTCAGTGACGAATAGCAGCAATCCAACTTCTTTGAAGCAATCCAGAGCTTCTTCCAGACAGGGCAGACCAGCTATTGCTTCAATGTCAAGGCGCTTGTGTGGGAAGATGCGACTTTGGTTGTAAAGAACGCATGAGTAATAGCTTCGCTGCGGATAACTCCAGAACCGATCAGATGATATTCTTTCCCTAGAGTAGGGGTTCCTGGAGCTATTGAAGAATGTGTTGTCTGCTCTGAAGCCATTGATATTGAAGGAGCCAGGTGCTGATGCAGGACCTGGGAACCTTGTCAATCTTGGGATTGGCTTCTGTACCTGAGGCCTGTGCTCAACATGATAGTCGAACTGGGGACCGACAGCAGGTGCAGGAACAGAAGCAGTGGGATCAGTGGCTTCGCTGACTTCTGATGCTTTTGTTGGGGAGGGCTCCACATTAGCTTCAGCCATGACAGCGTCAGTGGCTTCATTGGTGGTGGTGGTGGCAGCCTCAAGATTTTCAACCTCCACTTGACGAGCTGGAGGGTCGGTCATAATCACGTTCTCCTCGAGAACTGCTTCTTGGTGGGATAGGGGAGTGGCAACTTGTGGGACTTCTTCTTCCTCGGCTGATGCAGCCGGAATGTCTTCAGCAGTTTTAGCTTCAGACGCAGAGACTGGAGGCCTAGGTCCTTTGCGAAGCCTGCGCAACGCAGGCGACGCCTGTGTAGTTGGAGTTGGCTGGGCCTCAAAGTCTTCTTCCTCTTGTGGGCGATCAGCCCATGAAGCATCCTGAGCGATTGGCGTCAGAGGACGACCAATGCTGATGAGTTCACAGTTCTTGAGCTGAGGAAGGACTGCACCATCTTCTACATGGTCATGTTGACCAATGTCTTCAACAGCGATGGGATCAGCTGCTGGAAAGTCTTTAGCTTCATGAGCCTCTGTGAAAGCAGGCTCATGTATTGTCAGTTGGCGTTCAGCGTCAAGACGAACCATGGAAATGGGTTCAACTATCAAAGGCTCTGTGGGAGCAGCCTGATCTTTCTTGGTCTTCCTCTTCTTCTTGGAGGGGGCAATAGGAGAGGCTTCAGGATGTTTCCTCTTCCTGGCTTCAGCCTCAGCAGTCCTCGTCTTCTTGAGCTCTGAAGCGGTTGACCGGCTTTTTGGCTTCGAGCCAGTCATTCTAGTTGGGAAGACAATGGGATCTGCTTCCTGCCTTGGTGCGTCAGGTTCAGCCGTAGCGGGCTTCTTCATCTTCTTTGCTGCCATCCTGGGGTCGATGCCAGGACGCCCAAGGGCCTTGCGCTTCTCAGCCTCATTGTAGGCCTGCACACATTTGTCAGCCAGAACCTTCATGCGCTCACGAGAACCTTGAGCTTCTGCACGTTTCTTGAGAAAGGCTTCCTTGAGCTCATGCAGCATAATCTTGAAGTTCTTCACCTCTTGCACGCTGAGCTTGGCCATATGCTTCTTGAACTGAGCCTTTTCATAGTCAATCTTTTGCTTCAGTTCAACAATGCGCTGGGCGATAGCTAACTCTGAAGCAATGGCGCCATGGAAGGCGACACTAAGGCCAATGGGTAGTTGCAGATCTTCGAAGCTGATGTTTGGCATGTCAAACCATTCATCAATGAAGTTGTGGATGATTGTTACATCAAAGAGAGGTAGATCATTGAAGATTTCTGCTTCTTCTTTGCTCTTGATGAGTTGCTCAAGAGCGTCATCTACAAGATCTTCATTACTTGACAGATCAATGGCATCATTGCGCAGAATGGCAGCAGCTGTTAGCTCTTGGCCGGTGTGTGGCAGAGGCATCTTGACCTTCTGGGGCTTGGAGATGCGTGATAAATCTTCGGACTATACACTGTCATTAGGAGGTGCAGTTGCCAGTGGCTTCGCCCATGAGATTTTTGGTGAAGGGGCAGGCTTTGAAGCTTTAGGCTTCTTCAACTTCTTTGGCTTTGGCGCTGCATGCACTTCATCTGATTCAGCGTCAGCTACAGGCTCATTCACTGCAGTCCCTTGAGCCAAGATATGGGTGATGAGGCCTTCAAGGTTGTAGAAAGGACCGACGACATTGGGTTCAGCATCTCGTGTGCCATCAGCCCTTGGAGCTGAGGGACCAGGGTTGAAGTCTAGTCCCAATGTCTTCTTGTTTTGCTTCGCTGAGTTCTGGGCAAACTAGAAGTTGCGCTTGAACAGAATGTCGTCACGACACCATAGTAGTGACAATGGGTGTGCATCAACAGGCTGTGGCCCACGGACCATGCAGGGATAGAAGCCTTGTTCAATGGCTTCATCTCTGGACCTGGGTTGAAGATTCTTGTATAGGATGTCTCCCCACGGTCTCTTGATGGCATTTTTCTCAGCATATTCCTGGGTTACAAATCGGTATTTGAACCATTGTTCTGCCCAATATATTCGAATCCATTGGATTCGGGTCTTGCACTGATTGTAATCCTCTTCAGGATCTGTCTTGTACAGTTCTGAGAGGTCATCTGGCAGATCTCTACATGTTTCTCCATGACGCTTTCTGCACCCTTCCTTGCTGATTTCTCTGAAGCCATGAACTTTAAACTGAAAGGCTTCAACACGTTCAAAGGCTTCAAAGATTTTCGCTTGCTGGACAAACAGGAACTTGCTTCGGGAGAATTTATATGATGTTGTAAGAATTCTGCAAATGAATGCAGACTATGAGAACCAAGGGATTATCCCACGGACATGTACCTGTGACAGCATTAAGGTGCGAGGGAAGGGGAAGAGGTCATATGCATTCTCAGAAGACTTTGAATATAAATCAGTTTAGAAGACATTGACCTCCTCGTGCGAAGACATTCACTCATAGATAAGGAGTTGGTTCCAGATTTGTACGAATCCAGAGATCAGTACAAGTGAGGAATCTAACTACTTTGTGAAGCATAAGTGAATATACTAGGCATGTTATGAGATGTAGTATGAGAGAGATCTAACTTGTGTGAATAGAAACTGCTTGTGGTATAAAGTGACAAAGCCATAGGATCAACGGTGCCGTAAAAAGGAAGTTTTATTTACCACACTAAGAACTGCTAGACGGAGTGGAAGATGAGGCCGAGCAGTTCGATCTTCCGTGCCCTAACTTGGCGACGGAGGACACCTACAGCGACGGCAGAGAGGACGATGTCCGCGGTCGGCGTGAAGATGGCGTCGGAGAGGTTGCGGCAGCGAAGCGCTTCGTCGTCGGCGTCGTCGAGGGCTAGCGGTGGCGCTAGGGTTCATGCGAGAGTGGAAGAAGAGATAATGACCGTCGTGAAGTGTGTATTTATAGGTATAGGGGCGGCACTGTGTTATTACACAGGTGCCCCTGGCGATTCACATCTAAGGAACGCATGGCCATTATGCAGAATTTTGGGGTTTGTTCCACGTCCCACGCACGCCTGGATTGTCGAGTGGTCGTTCCTACTTCTCCGGGTTTCATGTGGAGGAATGAGCATTGAAAGTGGACTTAAAGTTTGTCTTTGTATCTTCTGCTGACAAGGACGCAGAGAAGACATTCGACAGTTTCAATAGAATGCATATGATTTGGAGAGATAGAGTTTGAGATAGATAGCATAGAGAGGTTAGGGTCTGAGCACATTCACTTAGTTCAAAAAATTCAACAAGAAGACATAGCTATAAGTGAATGCTGTAGAGGACAGAACACTAGTATATATATATAATCAACATAGTGAAGATAATCATGAAGACATGTTGAGATTGAAGCCAAACCAAATGTGAAGACATAGCAAGGTAACGCCATGAGTGAAACACTTCAAAATAGAACATTTGATGGTGGTGTTACCCACCGTATAGGAAGTATTAGACCCAGACACGGCGCACAATTATCGTGGTGCTCTGAAGTCAAATTCCACATTAATGTATTCACACTTAGAATGTATGTCTTCATTGATTGAAGATATACTTTACTTCATGTGTTGCACATCTAAGTCATCAATATGCATAAGGGTTAGGATGTGTGCCTGATCACAGGACATTTGAGGATTCCAGGATATTTAGCTCACACCGTAACTTGCAAAATCTCTTCTCATCCAAGGGCTTGGTGAAGATATCTGCCAATTGCTCTTCAGTGTTGACATGTATGATATCAATATCTTCCTTCACAACATGATCTCTGAGAAAGTGATGACGAATTTCAATGTGCTTTGTCTTCGAGTGCTGAACTGGGTTGTTGGCAATCTTGATGGCGCTTTCGTTGTCGCAGTAGAGTGGCACTTGCTTCAGATGAATGCCATAGTCTTTGAGCGTTTGCTTCATCCACAGAAGCTGAGCGCAGCAAGATCCAGCAGCAATGTATTCAGATTCAGCAGTGGAGAGAGATACACAGTTCTGCTTCTTTGAAGACCAACATACAAGTGATCGTCCCAGAAAGTGACATGTGCCTGATGTAGACTTGCGATCAACTTTGTCACCAGCATAATCAGCATCCGAGAATCCAACCAGATCAAACTCTGAGCCCTTTGGATACCATAATCCTAGAGTCGGGGTGTGAGCCAAATATCAAAGAATTCTCTTCACAGCTAAGTGATGCGACTCCTTTGGTGCCGCTTGAAATCGAGCACACATGCAAACACTAAGCATAATATCTGGCCTAGATGCACATAGATAAAGTAAAGAACCAATCATGGAGCGGTATACCTTTTGATCGAACTCTTTACCATTGTCGTCAGGACCCAGATGATGATTGGCTGGCATTGGCATCGTGAAGCCTTTGCAGTCTTGCATACCGAACTTCTTCAGGCAATCTTTGAGATACTTTTCTTGAGATATGAAGATGTCGTTGCGTTGATGTCGTATTTGAAGACCGAGAAAGAACTTCAGCTCTCCCTTCATAGACATTTGATATTGCTCTTGCATCATATATCCAAACTCTTCACTGTACTTCTGATTGGTGCAGCCGAAGATAATGTCATCCACATATATTTGGCACACAAACAGTTCACCATCATATGTCTTCGTGAAGAGAGTGGGGTCGAGAGAACCAGGTATGAAGCCTTTGCTCTTCAGGAAGTATTTGAGTGTGTCATACCAGGCTCGAGGGGCTTGTTTGAGGCCATACAGTGCCTTGTTGAGCTTGTATACCATGTCAGGATGTTTTGGATCTTCAAAGCCAGGAGGTTGTGCAACATACACTTCTTCTTCAATCTTGCCATTGAGGAAGGCGCTCTTCACATCCATTTGATAAAGAAGTATGTTGTGATGATTTGCATAGGCCAGCAGTATGCGTATGGCTTCAAGTCTAGCCACAGGAGCAAATGTTTCATCGAAGTCAATGCCTTCCACTTGAGTATATCCTTGAGCAATGAGACGAGCTTTGTTTCTGACAACTTGACCATGCTCATCTTGCTTGTTGCGGTATATCCATTTGGTGCCTATTATGTTGTGCTTCCGAGGATCGGGACGCTTGACCAGTTCCCATACATTATTCAGCTCAAACTGTTGAAGCTCGTCTTGCATAGCTTGAATCCATTCAGGTTCCATGAAGGCTTCTTCAACTTTCTTGGGTTCTGTTATTGAGACGAATGAGAAGTGCCCACAGAAATTTGCTAGCTGAGTTGCCCTTGAACGAGTGAGTGGACCGGGTGCATTGATGCTATCAATTATTCTTTCAATCTGCACTTCATTGGCAACGCGAGGATGTACAGGGCGAAGATTTTGCTCTTGCTGATCATTGTCGTTGTTAGAAGGAATGTCTTCAGGCTGAGCATTGTCTTCATGTTGATCAGGTGCAGAGATGATAAGTTCTTCTTCAGGATGAGCTTCAGAAGGTATAATTTCTCCAGTTCCCATTAGCTTGATTGATTCACTGGATGGAACTTCATCTAGCACATTTGGCAGTTGCTCTCTTTGTGAACCGTTGGTCTCATCGAACCGCACATCCACTGTTTCAACCACTTTGTAATGAAAGAAATTGAAGACTCTGTAGGAGTGCAAATCCTTTACATATCCAAGCATAAAACACTCATGTGCTTTTGGTGCAAACTTTGAGGTGTGATGTGGGTCCTTGATCCAGCACCTGGCGCCAAATACTCTGAAGTAACTAACATTTGGCTTCTTGCCAGTAAGGAGCTCATAAGATGTCTTGTTCAGAAGCTTGTGAAGATAAACACGATTGATTGTATGGCATGCAGTATTGATGGCTTCAGGCCAGAATTTTCTTGGAGTCTTGTATTCATCTAGCATCGTTCTGGCCATCTCAAAGAGTGTTCTGTTCTTGCGTTCGATGACCCCATTCTGCTGTGGCGTGTATGGGGCTGAGAATTCATGTGTGATGCTCAAGGTATCATGATATGTATCAAGGCCAGTGTTCTTGAATTCAGTGCCATTTTCACTTCTGATATGCTTTATCTTGGTGACATAGTTGTTCATTGCTCGATTGGCGAAGCGTTTGAAGACATCCTGCACTTCAGTCTTGTAAAGGATTATGTGCACCCAAGTATATCTAGAATAATCATCAACAATGACAAAGCCATAGAGACAAGCAGTAGTAGCAAGAGTTGAGTAATGAGTGGGACTGAAAAGATCCATGTGAAGCAGTTCGAAGGGTCGAGTAGTGGTCATGATTGTCTTCGAGGGATGTTTGGCCCTCGTCATCTTTCCTGCCTCACAGGCACCGCATAAGTGATCTTTCTTGAACTTGACGCCCTTGATGCCTATGACATGCTTCTTCTTTGCTAGGGTGTGGAGGTTCCTCATGCCAGCATGCCCAAGCCTCCGATGCCAGAGCCAGCATTCTGAAGCTTTTGCTAGAAGACATATGGCAAGTTGTGGTCCTGCTGAGAAATCTACCACGTACAAATCATCTTTTCGATACCCTTCAAATACTAGAGACTTGTCAGATTCCATTAGAACAAGGCAAAGATATTTTCCGAATATTACGATCATGTTTAAATCGCAAAGCATTGAGACAGACATTAAGTTGAAGCCAAGGGATTCAACAAGCACGACTTTATCCATGTGTTGATCCCTTGAGATTGCAACTCTACCTAGACCCAATACCTTCCTTTTACCAGTGTCAGCAAATGTGATGTGGCTCTTGTCGGATGGATGTAAGGTTGAGTCCATAAGAAGGCTTCTTTTGCCAGTCATGTGATTTGTACACCCACTATCAATAATCCATTCTGAAGACGCTGGTGTCGGACCCTACAGTGCAGTTAGGGGGATAGGCTTCACGAAGAGCATTGTGAAGCAAAAACATTTGACGAACCAGTGGGTTATGAAAGCTTAGATCCAGATTACGACTAATAGGGAGAGTAGCAAGCGATTCAGGAACGAAGTACATAGTAAGACCATTCGGGCATTTGATCTTGCGCCCTACAAGATGTTTAAGGTCCCCAGCAATAGCGTCACACGATTTTGGTTTTCTGCTGGAGACCTTTCCCTGCAAAAGAGAGTTAAGCTTTCTTAGCCACCCACATCTTCAAGGGTGGCTTAGAAGCAATAAGTCTAAGTGCAGCATCTGAGAACTTTGGCTTTGGAGCCCTAGCAAATAGTCTTGCAGGCGGACAATAGTACTCATAAGAATAAGCAGAATAGTTTTTGGTCTTATGAACATGGCGGTTTGATGAACCGCTCTCATATTCATATGCATGAGTATGGTTTCCCTGCAAAACATTTGCGTTAGTGCCACTCAGGTGAGTCCTCTGTCTATATGAAGCCTTTGGACCGTATGAAGCCTTTGGTCTGAGGTTTGTCTTCTTCATGTGAGGTGTCATGATGACATTCACAGGAAGATTCTCCAGACACCTTTTCGGAACCCAAATCTTCTTCATAGGCGGTCCATTCCTGCAGTTAGTACCAATGTACCTGGCAAACAGTTCACCATTCTGATTCTTAAACAGTTTATAGTTTGCATCAAGGGATTCATCAATGATAATGGGGTTAGCACAAGTGAAGCCAGATAGATTGGATGGATCTGCTGAAGGTTCCTTTGCTGCAACCCATGTGGTTTTGGCGTACTACTTAGGTTTCCAGTAAGAGCCATCAGCATTCATTTTCCTTACGAACCCAACACCCTCTTTCCTCGGGTTTCGGTTCAGAATCTGCTTTTTGAGGACATCACATAGTGTCTGATGCCCTTTAAGACTTTTGTACATCCGTGTTTCAAGCAATGTCTTCAACCTAGCATTCTCATCAGCAATAGCAGTGGTATCCTCGGCAGAGGGGTTAGTTACCACATCAACAGTTGAAGATATTGCAACAGTAGTAGCAGTAGAACATTCAGCAACAGAAGTAGCATTATCACGCTCAATGCATTTAAGACATGGTGGTTCAAATCCTTCCTGAGCGGAACTGATCTGTTTGGCACGAAGTGACTCGTTTTCCTTTTGAAGATCTTCATGAGCCACTCTCAATTTCTCAAGATCTTGCTTCCTTTGAAGATAATCATAGGAAAGCTTTTCATGAGTTGTTGAGAGAGTTTCATGACGACTTTCAAGTTCCTCATACTTAACGTGAAGATTTTTTATGTCTTCAATTAAGGATTCAGATCGAGTCATTTCAGCACCTAACAGATCATCGCTTCTGTCTAACAGTTTTTGAATATGTTCCATAGCTTTCTGTTGTTCAGTTGCAATTTTAGCAAGTGTTTTGTAGCTGGGTTTTGAACCACAATTAGAGTCATCGTCACTAGATGTTTGATAGTGAGTAGTGCGTGTGTTTACCTTGGCACTGCGTGCCATGAAGCAGTAGGTAGAAGCAGAGTAGTCCTTGTCATTTGCATCGGTGTCGGTGATGAAGTCATTGTCTTCAGTGTTGAAGATGGACTGGGCAACGTATGCTATAGCCAGACTTGCGACGCCTGAATCAGACTCCTCCTCAGACTCCACCTTCGCCTCCTCAGAAGCGGACTCCTCCTCTGAATCCATTTCCTTGCCAACAAACGCACGTGCCTTGCCAGATGAGCTCTTCTTGTGTGATGAAGACTTTGAGGAAGACTTGGAAGAAGACTTTGAGTATTTCTTCTTCTTCTTGTCGTCAGAGTCATATTCCTTGCTCTTCTTCTTCTTTTTGTTCTCATTGTCCCACTATGGACACTCAGAGATGAAGTGGCCAGGTTTCTTGCACTTGTGACATGTTTTCTTCTTGTAGTCGTGAGCAGAAGCTTCATCATTCCTTGAGATTGATCGGGAAGACTTTCTGAAACCTTTCTTCTTGGTGAATTTTTGGAACTTCTTCACAAGCATAGCAAGTTCCCTTCCAATGTCTTCAGGATCATCCGAACTGCTGTCAGATTCTTCTTCAGATGAGGAGACATCTTTTGCCTTCAAGGCACGAGTTCGCCCATAGTTTGGACTGTAGATATCTCTTTTCTCAAAAAGCTGAAACTCATGTGTGTTGAGCCTCTCAAGTATGTCAGACGGATCGAGTGTCTTGAAATCAGGACGTTCTTGAATCATCAGGGCTAGGGTGTCAAACGAACTATCAAGTGATCTCAGTAGTGTCTTGACGACTTCATGTTTGGTGATCTCAGTAGCGCCGAGGGCTTGAAGCTCATTTGTGATGTCAGTGAGTCGGTCAAATGTGAGCTGGACATTCTCATTGTCATTTCGCTTGAAGCGGTTGAAGAGGTTGCGAAGGACACTGATTCTCTGATCTCTTTGGGTTGAGACGACTTCATTGACCTTGGAGAGCCAGTCCCAGACCAGCTTAGATGTTTCAAAAGCACTCACATGGTCATACTGTCCTTTGGTCAGATGACCACAGATGATATTCTTGGCAGTAGAGTCCAGTTGAACGAACTTCTTGACATCAGCAGCAGTGACACCTTCTCCAGCCTTAGGAACGCCGTTCTTGACGACATACCATAGGTCGACGTCAATGGCTTCAAGATGCATGCGCATCTTATTATTCCAGTAGGGATATTCAGTTCCATCGAAGACGGGGCACGCAGTGGAGACTTTAATTATCCCTGCAGTCGACATAGCTAAAACTCCAGGTGGTTAAACCGAATCACACAGAACAAGGGAGCACCTTGCTCTGATACCAATTGAAAGTGCGTTATATCGACTAGAGGGGGGTGAATAGGCAATTTTTATGAAAGTCTTCAAAACATGGAAGTTATGAAGACAAACGATAGAAATAAACCTATTACCCTGCAGCGAAAGGTAGACTACACTAGGCAGGCCATAGTCAAGTATTCAATAGAGTGAAAGCACAATGACTAATAGCAGCAATGTAGTAAGGATCAGGTAGGAAGATATTGTGAAGCCACATAGAACACGCAGTCACTCAGTGAAGACAAAAGATAGTGCAAACATACAATGACTTCATAAGGAGTAACAGTAAGTAAAGGGAAGGGAAGATGAAACCAGTGACTCGCTGAAGACAATGATTTGTTGGACCAGTTCCAGTTGCTGTGACAACTGTACGTCTGGTTAGGGCGGCTAGGTATTTAAACCTTAGGACACACAGTCCCGGACACCCAGTCCTGAACACGCAGCTTAGGACACCCAGTCCTCACCATATTCCCCTTGAGCTAAGGTCACACAGACCTCGCCCAATCACTCAGGTAAGTCTTCAAGGTAGACTCCCAAACCTTCACAGACTTCGTTCACCGGCAATCCACAATGTCTCTTGGATGCTCAGAACGTGACGCCTAACCGGCTGGAGGATGCACAGTCCTCAAGTGTAATAAGTCTTCAGATCACACAGACAAGAAGACTTAAGTGATGCCCAATTCTCTTTGGCTCTGGGTGGTTAGGGCTTTATCCTCGCAAGGAATTCTCTCTCAAAGGCTTCGAGGTGGGTTGCTCTCAAACGACAAAAGCCGTACTCTGAATCTGAGCAGCCAACCGTTTATGGTTGTAGGGGGTGGGCTATTTATAGCCACTTGGCAACCCGACCTGATTTGTCCGAAATGACCCTGGGTCACTAAGGAACTGACACGTGTTCCAACAGTCAGATTTCAAACTCACACGACAACTTTACTTGGGTTTCAAGCAAAGCTGACTTGCCCGACTCTGGACAAGATTCGCTCTCAAAGTCTTCACTCGAAGACATAGGTTTTGTTTAAGCATCACTTCAGTCATTCTGACTGGTTCTCTTGGACCCCACTTAACAGTACGGTGGTTCCTATGACTCAACACAGAAGAAAAAGAACTATGAAAGATCTATGTCTTCGAGCTCCATAGGCTTCATGTGGTGTCTTCTCTTGTCATAGTCTTCAATGTGAATATCTTCATATACCACCTTTGACTTCAATGTCTTCATACATTTTTAGGGGTCATCTCTGGTAGGAAAACTAGGGGTGGCACTAGATGCACTTACAGTTTTTAACAATTTGGTCTTGCACATGTAGGTCCTGTTGTCAGAGGTTTTGACCCACTGTTTAACCTTGCATATGTGGAAATGAGTTGTCCATGAATATCAGTCAAGTCAAGAAACTCAGAAAGATTGTTATGATATAGAAATTAGCGACAAAAAACAACAAGATATTTGTCTGCACAATGAAGAAGACACCAGTTCACTACGGGATAGTACTAACTGTTATACCTTATCTTTTTAATTCCTTTGCGCCATTTCAAATCTAGAGAAGATATTTATGCATATCCTTGTTTTCAGGCCTTTCCAAAGCAATTCACTGATGATTACCTCTCAAACCACCTGTATGGTCAGGAGGCGAGGAAGGTTTTCATAAAACACCCACGGTTCAATATTGAAGTGTTCCTAAAGAGGACGAAGGATGGACGGTCAATCATCCACAGGCACTGGCCTAAAGTTTCAAAGACCTTCAGCATCAATGAAGGCTCAATATTCGCCTTTCATTTTAACAGTTTTCCAGATGAGATTCATCTATCTATGTACCGTCTATGATGCTAATTTTGAAAGGTTATAGATGTTGCATGTGAAATTTGGTGCTGGTGCAGTTGTGTAATGGGGTAGCTGAGTGCTGAAGCTATATGATGTTGTACTCAGATGTATTTCAATTATGAAATCCTGCCTCCTTAATATGGAAATGAAACATATTGTGTGCTTAATATGAAATGTCAATTATATTAATAAATGGATTATTAATAATAGGACAATTAGCCTGCTAATTGCATTTTTCTATTGTAAACGGTTATTGAGAAAACACCATGGTCAATGACCTCAGGCAGCGCACACAGTTTCTAGGAATAAACCGAGTTGGATCAATGAACAATCACCCACGAAATCCTCTTGAAAACTGTTTGCGTTAGGCCACCTTGCGCAAACCTTTACCACATAAAAAGTGTGTGTGATGGACAATTTGCTACACAGTTTATTCTACGCACTGTGTGTGGTGCATTCAGTAATGCAAACGAGAACATTGTTAATACTGTGTGGAATGGCAACACTATCACGAACAATTTAATGGGGAAAATTGTGTGTGACGTACCTGCGAACGAAAATGTTTTCCTTGGAGTGACTGTGTGGGATTTATATGTCAGATTCAGGGCTCCGCGGACCCTTGAGAGGATCGAACACTGGGGTGCGTACAAAGAACTCCTACTCCCCGATCTGCCGGCCCAAGGATTCCACGGCCTAGCTCGACGAACCCAAAGAACGAGAGACACAGAGATTTATCCTGGTTCGGGCCACCTTGCGGTGTAATACCCTACTCCAGCTTGGTGGTGGATTGCCTCGAGGGGCTGAGGATTAACTAGTACAGTGGATGAACAGCCTTAGGAGGTGAGGTGTTCTTGAGCTCGATGAGTTGGTGAGTGTGAAGGTGGTCTCAATCGATCTCAGATGCCCCCGCAATGGTGGTGGCTAAGTCCTATTTATAGTGGCCTCGGTCCTCTTCCAAAATGTTAGGCGGGAAGGGATCCCACAATGGCCAATTTTGAAGGGAGACAACTAGTACAAGTTATCCTGGCAAAAGTAGTCTTCGCCTACAAAAGGCTCTGGTGGTGACACTATCGTGGGCTCCGCGATGACCTCCGTCCTGCCGTCCTGGCGGTCTTGGTCTTGTTGCAGTGATATGGAAACCTTTGCCTGATGCCTCGGGACCCCACGCCTCCGCTTGCCTCCTTAGAATCGAAGAGGAAACTGGTACACTGCGCCCGCTAGCGCCCGCCTGGCCTTGGTCGTCATGGCTTATGTCATGTGAACCTCGCAAGGTGCACCCTGCCTAGATATCTTCGCTCCTCGGGAGCCATCCTAGTCAGGTCGCCTCCAGGGAGGTCTTGGTGCCGTCCGCCTCGTGAGGGTTGGCCCCTCGCAAGGGTCTTGAGTCGTTGTTGATGGAACTGGGCCGTACAGGGCCGCTGATGGAGCCACGCCACGGGCCACCGGCAGACAAGTCTGGGTACCCCCGGTCCCAGAAGGTCGACAGCATATACAAAAGAAAACGTACTTCTTAGATTAACTGTGTGGGATGTACATACTAACGGAAATGTATTCCTTGGATTGACCGTGTGGAATGTACATACGAACGGAAACGTTTAGCCGGGACTGACTATGTGGGATATACTTACGACCGAAAACAATTTGGCATGTATAATTGTATTTTTTAGCTCCACTATACGTATAACAGTATTTGATCGCTCGTCCGCCGCACATGACCTCATTTTTTCGAGCGTGGGTACCAGGAGGTCCTATCCCCGACGGTTTCTGGGTCGTGTGGGAAGGACCACCCTATCGCAGTCACTCACTTCGCGACAGATCAGAACACCGTCGTGGAAAGGGGTTAAAAACCGTTTGTATAGCACCTCACTGTACCAGTGAAATGTCCATGATGGGTGAACTCAAATTCTTTCTCGGACTACAAATTTGTCAACAAGCAAATGGCATTTTCATTTCTCGGGAGAAATATGGAGTGGCTATCTCGCGCGCGCGTTGCAGCGCTCGTTTTCGGACAGGCCTGATTTGGAAAGTGACTTAGTTACATGGATTTATTAGGGGTGGATTAATTAGCAGCGGGCCCCCTGAAAATCAGGGGGGGTTGATTAGTGTTGATTTGGGGTGGGGCCGACTCCCAGCATTCACATGTGTATGCGCACAAAAGTCTGACGTGGTGGTCCCTGATAGAAAATCTGGTCGGCTGAAGTCTTGCGCTGGATTGGTTTCGCTCATTGCAGCGGCCGAGCATGAAGGAGTCTTCTCGTTGAAAGAGTGCCTGAAGAATTTCAAAATGCAAGATTCCAAAATGAAGCGCTATAAAACTCCAATGCCCACGAATTGTAAGCTGGATGCAAATGTGTATGGTAAGGATTACGATCAGAAAGCTGATCGTTCGATGATTGGATCTCTTCTTTACCTATGTGCATCCATACCTGACATTATGTTGAGTGTTTGCATCTGTGCCCGCTATCAAGTTGCACCAAAAGAATCGCATCACCAAGCGGTCAAGCACATTCTAGGATATTTGGCTCACACACCCACCTTAGGTTTATGGTATCCTAAGGGAGCACAATTTGATCTTGTTGGATATTCAGACTCAGACTGGGCTGGTGATTTGGTTGATAGGAAATCTACTTTGGGGACATGTCATTTCCTCGGTAGATCTTTGGTCTGTTGATCATCAAGGACGTAGAATTGTGTATCTCTGCCTGCGGCTGAGGCTGAATATATTGTCGCTGGCTCTTGTTGCACTCAGTTATTGTGGATGAAGCAGACACTGAAGGATTATGGCATCAAGGTTAAGCATATCCCTCTGTATTGTGATAATGAGAGTGCCATCAAAATTGCACACAATCCTGTGCAGCATTCTCGCACAAAGCACATTGCCATCATACATCATTTTATTCGCGATCATGTTGCTCAAGAGGATATCGTTATCAATCACGTCAAGACCGAAGACAATCTTGCTGATATTTTCACCAAGCCTCTCGACGAGAAAAGATTCTGTGTGTTACGGTGTGAGCTAAATATCCTGTACTTCGCAAACATGTTGTAAGCTGTACTTGGCACCCATGCTAACACTTCCACATCTTCGAAGGAATGGGTGCATAACACTCGAAGAGTTTGAAAATTTCGACAAAGTGAAAATTTTCTTTCTGAGCGTGAATACATTAACAATGAACTAGACTAACCGGGAGCTACGACAATTGTGCGATGCTCAGGGTCATACAGTTCTTATACGGTGGGTTGCGCCGCCATAATTTTGTTTCGTTGGATTTCTCTTCGATCAATAGATTTTATTTATCTTCGAATGCATTTCTCTCATAGTTGTTTGCTCGTGTGCTTATGTTTCTGCCTGATTGAAATGCCCAGGACCCTGTTTTCCTTCTAATCAATCTCTTCCAGTCTATGCTGATCCATTATAAATGCTCAAATTTTATCAGGAATGAATCTTTATCTAGTGTCCTTGACCACGATTAAGATTCGGTCCGAACATTAATCTGTTTTGGCGAAAGCTGTCCAAAATTTGGGGTTTCCTGCCCAAGTCTGGACCATGATCTTTTATGATTGTTGCCACGTGCAATACATCATCTACTAGTCCATCCTAACCTTTGAATCACAATCATCTCTGCTTAGAGACCGTTTCGTCAAAATCCTATGTGTGCGGTTATTTCCATTCGCATATATAAACCGCACCGCTCCTTCGTCCACCTTTACTCTCTTTCTCCTCGCCTCCACTCTGCCGAAACCCTCGTCACAGCACTCCTCCTTGAGCTCGACGCTGACGGCCCCTTCACTACTTAACTACCGGAAAGAGGTCACCAGAGTCATTTCACACCGCCGTGGGACATCTTCTTCCCCGCACCGTCGTAGTTGCTGCATGTCACCAAGCTAGGGTATGTGTGGTTCAAACTCTGTCGGCGTTATGGGAACCAGGGTACCCAGACTTGCCTGCCTGCGGCCCATGGCGTGACTCCTTCGACGGCCTGGTACGACCCATCTACAAGACCGCCAAGACCCTCGTGAGGCGGACGACACCAAGACCTCCCGAAGGAGCATCCTCCCCAGGCAGCCTCTCGAGGAGCGTAGATTTCTATGTAGGTACCCAGCCTCATGAAGCTACGATGACACAAGCCATGACAACCAAGGCTAGGCAGGTGCCAGCGGGCGTAGACGAGGCAGTTTCCTCTTTGGGGCTAAGGAGGCAAGGACGGGCGTGGGTTTCCGAGGAATCTGGCAAAGGTTTCCATTCCGATGTAACGAGACCAAGACCGCCAGCACGGCAGGACAGATGTCATTGCCGAGCCCCCCGTTGCGTCACGCCCAGAAGCTTTGCAGGTGAAGACCACCTTTCGTCAGGATAAGATGTACTACTTGCCCCCTTTCAAATTGGCCAGTGTGGGATCCCTTCCTGACTATGTTTTGGGGGAAGAGGACCGAGGCCACTATAAATATAGGTTAGCCGCCACCATAGAGCGTGATCTGACCCTGGTCGACTCATTCCTCACCCCTGAACCTCGCGAGGTTGTTCATCCCTTGTACTAGTTCATCCTCAGCCCCTCGTGAGGCCAATCCACCACAAAGCAGGAGTAGGGTCTTACACCGCAATATTGTGTTCTTCTTCTTCCTTGCTACGCGAATCGGGCTAGGCTGTGGGGCTGCGAGTAGTTAGGCTGGAGAGGTTGAGTTCTTTGCACACGCCATAGAGTTCGAACCTTCTTAGGTCTACAGAGCCCTGAATCCGACATTTGGCACGCCAGGTAGGGGCGTGTCAAAGGCCGCTTTTCTCCATGCGTGCGGCGCCAGGCCTAGAGATACGGGCGACCCTGAACGGGCCCTTCCACATAGGAGAGAGCTTGTGAAGCCCCTCCCTGGAGAGCACCCGCCTCAGGACTCGGTCAGCCACCTCGATGGTCCTGGAGCGGACGCTATGCCAGTGATACCGCCACAACGCCTGCTGGTACCTCACGACATGGAGCGAGGCTTGGCGGCGGGCCTCCTTCCCGAGCACGAGATCTGTCCCCCGCGAGGCATCGTGGCGTGCCTCGTCAAACACCAAGACCCGCGAGATGTGATGTTTGACCTCGTGTGGGAGGACCTCCTCAGCCCCGTAGACGAGGAAGAATGGGGTCTCGCCAGTGGGCTTAGTCGCAGTGGTGCGGATGGACCACAACACATTCTGAAGCTCACCGAGCCAACCCTTGCTGCAAGCCTCTTCTCTTATGACAAGGATATGCTTCTTTTTTGTCGTCGTATGTGTCATCAACTGTTATAGGCCAGTAATTGTTTCCTTTCTACCTCTTTTTGCAAACGGGGATATCTATTTCACCTCATTGTTATTGCGACATTTTGGTGAACTGCAAAAATCACTTTTTCCTTAAGAGTGTTTTGTGCAGTTCTACTAAAATGTCACACGGGCAACGTCTCTACATTTCAGTGTGACTGCACAAAGGAAGATTGGTTTTGCTCTATCCTCCTCATCCAACTCTGAGCATAATATTCTCCAACTATTTGTTTAATCTTCTACAACTAGTTAGCCTTAAGAGAGATTGCAAAGGTAATCGACTTCTATTTGTGTGTTTATTGTTTCATAGTTTTCGGCTTTCTCTACTGAGGTACTTGACTGGATGAACCATAAATACAATCGCAGTAGTCCTCCCTTTACTACCTTAGCCGAACGAGCGAAACATAAGGTGGTAAGCACAGGAGCCGGGAAACCCAACTATACACCAAAGTCATGATTCGGAGCCGTGATACATCTCCGTCATATCTATAATTTTTGATTGTTCCATGCCTTCTACAACTTTTATATACTTTTTGGCAATTTTTATACTATTTTTGGGACTAACATATTGATCTAGTGCCCAATGTCAGTTCCTGTTTGTTGCATGTTTTTTGGTTCGCAGAAAATCCATATCAAACGGAGTCCAAACGGGATAAAAACTCACGGAGATTGTTTTTGGAATATATGTGATTTTTGGGAAGAAGAATCAATGCGAGACGATGGCCGAGGGGGGCACGAGGTAGGGGGCGCGCCCCAGGGGGGTAGGCATGCCCTGGGCCCTCGTGGCCACCCCGTAAGGCAGTTGGTGCCCTCCTTTCTCCGCAAGAAAGCTAATATCCGGATAAAAGTCGTGTCCAAATTTCAGCCCAATCGGAGTTACGGATCTCCAGGAATATAAGACACGGTGAAAGGGCAAAATTTGGAACGCAGAAACAGAGAGAGACAGAGAGACGGATCCAATCTCGGAGGGGCTCTCGCCCCTCCACCGCCATGGAGGCCATGAACCAGAGGGGGAACTCTTCTCCCATCTAGGGAGAAGGTCAAGGAAGAAGAAGAAGGGGGGCTCTCTCCCCCTCTCTCCCGGTGGCGCCGGAACACCGCCGGGGCCATCATCGTGTGACGGCGATCTACACCAACACCTCCATCATCTTCACCAACATCTTCATCACCTTCCCCCATCTATCTACAGTAGTCCACTCTCCTGCAACCTGCTGTACCCTCTACTTGAACATGGTGCTTCATGCTTCATATTATTATCCAATGATGTGTTACCATCCTATGATATATGAGTAGATTTTCGTTGTCCTGCTGGTAATTGGTGAATTTCTATGATTGGTTTAATTTGCTTGTGGTTATGTTGTTGTCCTTTGGTGCCCATCATATGAGCGCGCGCATAGATCATACTATAGGGTTAGTTGTGTGTTGATAGGACTATGTATTGGAGGGCAAGAGTGACAGAAGCTTCAACCTAGCATAGAAATTGATGCATACGGGATTGAAGGGGGGCCAATATATCTTAATGCTATGGTTGGGGTTTTACCTTAATGGACGTTAGTAGTTGCGGATGCTTGCTAATAGTTCCAATCATAAGTGCATAGAATTCCAAGTCAGGGATGACATGCTAGCAGTGGCCTCTCCCACATAAAACTTGCTATCAGTCTAGTAACATAGTCAATTGCTTAGGGACAATTTCGCAACTCCTACCACCACTTTTCCACACTCACTATACTAACTTTATTGTTTCTTTATCTAAACAGCCCCTACTTTTTATTTACGCACTCTTTATTATCTTGCAAACCTATCCAAAAACACCTACGAAGTACTTCTAGTTTCATACTTGTTCTAGGTAAAGCGAACGTTAAGCGTGCGTAGAGTTGTATCGGTGGTCGATAGAACTTGAGGGAATATTTGTTCCACCTTTAGCTCCTCGTTGGGTTCGACACTCTTACTTATCAAAAGAGGCTACAATTGATCCCCTATAATTGTGGGTTATCAAGCCAACGCATATAATGCAATATCCGGGACACCAAAGAGTTCCCTATAGGTGTTCGGACTTGAAATGTGCGGGACCGAATACAGCCCCCGGTGTTAAGGCCGGACTAAAGCATGTGTGGTGCTCCCTCTATCTAGGTGTATAAGTCACATTACGAAAATCAAATAATCCCAAAACACTTAGTCCCGGTGCATTAACTCCCATCTCGTTTCTTGTTTCTTGACATATCAACCAATAAGAGATCCGATGCGTGCATGCTTTCAGTGACTTGAGACTACTAAACATGACATGCAGTGGTTAGTTGATTGCATGCAATGCTATTAATTAGCAAATAAACATTAAGTTCTCTTGTTTTCCCATCTTCCTTGGTCACGGTGCACAACCTAAGATGACTTATTCACCTAGATGGAGGGAGTAGTCTGAAGTAGGGAGGGAATATAGATGATAATATAAAATAAAGTGATTCACCTAAAGTAGGAGAAACAGACACCCGCCGGCCACCTTTATGCAAAACTAGTTGCATGTCTATCGGTGGAACCGTTCTCATGTGGGTGGACATGTAAGGTTGGTCCGGGCCGCTTCATCCCACAATACCGCCGAATCAAAATAAGACGTTGGTCGTAAGTAGTATGACTATCACCGCCCACAACTCTTTGTGTTCTACTCGTGCATATCATCTACGCATAGACCTGGCTCAGATGCCACTGTTATTTCTTGACCAATTAAAACAGCAGGAGAGACTCCGACTGTTGCTTTTATTAATGAAATGTTAACCCAAGGTTAACAAGGGAGGAGGGGGGTACAAAGAAAAGTTTACATGAGACACAAAGTGTTTGCATGGTTAATGTTGAATGACAGGGTCAATACAAGGGGCATGCTTCTTAGAAGACATTTCTACATTGGGGAGGATCACAGCTGTCCAATGTGTGACATGGAGGTTCTGGAAACAAACACTCATCTTTTTTATGACTGTCCCTTTGCTGCAAAGTGTTGGCAAACAGTGGGAATTCATTGGGATAATCAACTAGACATGCAGCACAAATATGATCGTGCCAGAACAAGATGGCAGGGGCCTCTCTTCAAGGAGGTTACCGTTTTGACACAATGTAACATTTGGAAGCAACGAAACAGAGTGGTGTTTGATGGGGAGGTGGCTACCCACTTTGATTGGCTGAGGAAGATCAAGGAAGATTTTATGATTCTGGGTTTCAGAGTCAACCCTCAAAACCTACCCTTTTTGGAAGGGTTTAGTAACTCTCTTACGGTCTAGACCTCCTTCTTTGCAGTTAGCCTTTCCTTAAGCTTACTTCCTTTTTTTTGGTTTTGCCCTTGTTTGGCAAAAAAAATCTGTGTGTTATCAGATGCCACTGTTGGGTAATGTTGCATGGAAAAACAAAAAAAAATCTACGCACACGCAATGATCTATCCATGGAGATGCATAGCAACGAGGGGGAGAGTGTGTCTACGTACCCTTGTAGACCGAAAACGGAAGCGTTTGACAACGTGGTTGATGTAGTTGAACTTCTTCTAGCTCTGACCGATTAAGCACCGAACGTAGGGCACCTCCGAGTTATGCAGACGTTCAGCTCGGTGATGTCCCTCGTCTTCTTGATCCAGCAAGACGTCGAGGAAGTAGATGAGTTCCATCAGCACGACGGCGTGGTGACGGTGATGGTGAAGTGCTCCGTGCAGGGCTTCACCTAAGCACCACGAGAATATGACCGAGGGTCTAAACTGTGGAGGCGGGCGTCGCGCACGGCTAAAAATTGTTCCCCTGGGGGGTTCTGGTAACCCCCCCCCCCCGGTACTCCGATAAATACCCGATACATTCTATAACACTTCCGGTGTCCGAATACTATCGTCTTGAAAGTGCAACTAATCCCTGGGTGCTTTTGGTAACTCATAACAACTTATAGCTCATGTCACTTTCTCATTTCCAAATATGTCCAAAACCTAAAGTCAAACTTGGCCCCGTCGATTTTATCTATCCGGCGCCACCGAGTTCTTTTGAAATAGCCACTTCCAGAAACCCTCGTCAATTCGGTCTCACTGATCGGGATCTCGGTCTCATTGGGATGGTAATGCAAACTCTTTGTTTCATTCGTAGCATTTTGGTCTTACCGAAATGAGAGATCAGACCCACCGAGTTCGCAATGTAAACTCTCTGTTTCCCTTCGTAACGTTTGGGTCTTACCGAAATCAGCGATCTGTCCCATCGAGTTTTCTTGACAAACTATCTATTAACTCATTACTGAAATCGTTCTCACCGAGTTCCTGCAATCGGTCACACCGAGATGAGGTTTTGCCCTAACCCTAGCACATCGGTCCCACCGAGTTGATCATGTCGGTCCCACCAAGATTCCTAACGATCACATTTTGAACTGAATCGGTCTCACTGAGTTCTCCTATTCCGTCTGACCGAGTTAGGTCAAATGTGTGTAACGATTTTGTGTGGAGGCTATTTATACCCCTCCACTCATTCTCTATTCAAGAGAGAGAGACATCAGAACGTGCCTAGACTTCCACTACTCATTTTCTGAGAGAGAACCACCTACTCATGTGTGTGCTTGTTTGATTCCTATGCTACTATATTTGTGCTTGTTTGTGAGATACTTTTGTGATCATGTGGTTGATCATATTATACTTTAATGTGGGCTTGAATGATGATATTTTAATACTTGTGTATGATCAATCATGTTTCCCTTGGTGATGAGTGCATGTACTTTATATCTTATCATTTTGAGCGCTCCACCAAGATGTCTGTGACATGGTGAAGGAAATATGCCCTATAGGCAATAATAAAGTTATTATTTATTTCCTTATATCATGATAAATATTTATCATTCATGCTAGAATTGTATTAACCGGAAACATAATACATGTGTGAATACATAGACAAACAGAGTGTCACTAGTATGCCTCTACTTGACTAGCTCGTTAATCGAAGATGGTTATGTTTCCTAACCATAAACAAAAGAGTTGTTATTTGATTAACGGGATCACATCATTAGGAGAATGATGTGATTGACATGACCCATTCCATTAGCTTAGCACCCGATCGTTTAGTATGTTGCTATTGCTTTCTTCATGACGTATACATGTTCCTATGACTATGAGATTACGCAACTCCCATTTGCCGGAGGAACACTTTGTGTGCTACCAAACGTCACAACGTAAATGGGTGATTATAAAGGTGCTCTACAGGTGTCTCCAAAGGTACATGTTGGGTTGGCGTATTTCGAGATTAGGATTTGTCACTCCGATTGTCGGAGAGGTATCTCTGGGCCCTCTCGGTAATACACATCACATAAGCCTTGCAAGCATTGCAACTAATGAGTTAGTTGTGAGATGATGTATTACGGAACGAGTAAAGAGACTTGCCGGTACCAAGATTGAACTAGGTATGGGATACCGACGATCGAATCTCGGGCAAGTAACATACCGATGACAAAGGGAACAACGTATGTTGTTATGCGGTCTGACCGATAAAAGATCTTCATAGAATATGTAGGAGCCAATATGAGCATCCAGGTTCCGCTATTGGTTATTGACCGGAGACGTGTCTCGGTCATGTCTACATTGTTCTCGAACCCGTAGGGTCCGCACGCTTAAGGTTTCGATGACAGTTATATTGTGAGTTTATGAGTTTTGATGTACCGGAGTTAGTTTGGAGTCCCGGATGTGATCACGGACATGACGAGGAGTCTGGAAATGTCGAGACATAAAGATTGATATATTGGACGGCAATATTCGGACACCGGAAGTGTTACGGGGAAGTTTCGGATAAAACCGGAGCATCGGGGGGTTACCGGAACCCCCCAGGGGTTAATGGGCCTCATGGGCCTAAAGTGGAGAAGAGGAGGGGCTGCCAGGGCAGGCCGCGCGCCCCCTCTCCCCCTAGTCCGAATTGGACAAGGAGGGAGGGGCGGCGCCCCCCCCCCATTTCCTTCTCTCCTTCCCCCTCTCCTACTTGGACAAGGAAAGGGAGGGGAGTCCTACTCCCGGTAGGAGTACGACTCCTCCTGCGCGCCTCCTACTAGGGCCGGCCGCACCCCCCCTTGGATCCTTTATATACGGAGGCAAGGGACACCCCTAGAGACACAAGTTGATCCTCGTGATCATATTATTAGCCGTGTGCGGTGCCCCCTTCCACCATAATCCTCGATAATATTGTAGCGGTGCTTAGGTGAAGCCCTGCGATGGTAGAACATCAAGATCGTCACCATGCCGTCGTGCTGACGGAACTCTTCCCCGACGCTTTGCTGGATCGGAGTCCGGGGATCGTCATCGAGCTGAACGTGTGCCAAAACTCGGAGGTGCCGTAGTTTCGGTGCTTGATCGGTCAGGCCGTGAAGACGTACGACTACATCAACTGCGTTGTGCTAACGCTTCCGCTGTCGGTCTACAAGGGTACGTAGATCACACTCTCCCCTCGTTGCTATGCATCACCATGATCTTGCGTGTGCGTAGGAATTTTTTTGAAATTACTACGTTCCCCAACAGTGGCATCCGAGCCTAGGTTTTATGTGTTGATGTTATATGCACGAGTAGAACACAAGTGAGTTGTGGGCGATATAAGTCATACTGCTTACCAGCATGTCATACTTTGGTTCAGCGGTATTGTTGGACGAAGCGGCCCGGACCGACATTACGCGTACGCTTACGCGAGACCGGTTCTCCCGACGTGCTTTGCACAAAGGTGGCTAGCGGGTGACAGTTTCTCCAACTTTAGTTGAACCGAGTGTGGCTACGCCCGGTCCTTGCGAAGGTTAAAACAGCACCAACTTGACAAACTATCGTTGTGGTTTTGATGCGTAGGTAAGATTGGTTCTTGCTTAAGCCCGTAGCAGCCACGTAAAACTTGCAACAACAAAGTAGAGGACGTCTAACTTGTTTTTGTAGGGCATGTTGTGATGTGATATGGTCAAGACATGATGCTAAATTTTATTGTATGAGATGATCATGTTTTGTAACCGAGTTATCGGCAACTGGCAGGAGCCATATGGTTGTCGCTTTATTGTATGCAATGCAATCGCGCTGTAATGCTTTACTTTATCACTAAGCAGTAGCGATAGTCGTGGAAGCATAAGATTGGCGAGACGACAACGATGCTACGATGGAGATCAAGGTGTCGCGCCGGTGACGATGGTGATCATGACGGTGCTTCGAAGATGGAGATCACAAGCACAAGATGATGGTGGCCATATCATATCACTTATATTGATTGCATGTGATGTTTATCTTTTATGCATCTTATCTTGCTTTGATTGACGGTAGCATTATAAGATGATCTCTCACTAATTATCAAGAAGTGTTCTCCCTGAGTATGCACCGTTGCGAAAGTTCTTCGTGCTGAGACACCACATGATGATCGGGTGTGATAGGCTCTACGTCCAAATACAACGGGTGCAAAACAGTTGCACACGCAGAATACTCAGGTTATACTTGACGAGCCAAGCATATACAGATATGGCCTCGGAACACGGAGACCGAAAGGTCGAGCGTGAATCATATAGCAGATATGATCAACATAGCGATGTTCACCAATGAAACTACTCCATCTCACGTGATGATCGGACATGGTTTAGTTGATTTGGATCGCGTAATCACTTAGAGGATTAGAGGGATGTCTATCTAAGTGGGAGTTCATAATTAATATGATTAATTGAACTTAAATTTATCATGAACTTAGTCCTGGTAGTATTTTGCAAATTATGTTGTAGATCAATAGCTCGCGTTGTTGCTTCCTTGTGTTTATTTTGATATGTTCCTAGAGAAAATTGTGTTGAAAGATGTTAGTAGCAATGATGCGGATTGGATCCGTGATCTGAGGTTTATCCTCATTGCTGCACAGAAGAATTATGTCCTTGATGCACCGCTAGGTGACGGACCTATTGCAGGAGCAGATGCAGACGTTATGAATGTTTGGCTAGCTCAATATGATGACTACTTGATAGTTTAGTGCACCATGCTTAATGGCTTAGAATAGGGACTTCAAAGACGTTTTGAACATCATGGAACATATGAGATGTTCCAGGAGTTGAAGTTAATATTTCAAGCAAATACCCGAGTTGAGAGATATGAAGTCTCCAACAAGTTCTATAGCTAAAAGATGGAGGAGAATCGCTCAACTAGTGAGCATGTGCTCAGATTGTCTGAGTACTACAATCGCTTGAATCAAGTGGGAGTTAATCTTCCAGATAAGATAGTGATTGACAGAATTCTCTAGTCACCATCACCAAGTTAGTAGAACTTCGTGATGAACTATGATATGCAAGGGATAACGGAAACGATTCCCAAGCTCTTCGTAATGCGGAAATTGACGAAGGTAGAAATCGAGAAAAATATCAAGTGTTGATGGTAGACAAGACCACTAGTTTCAAGAAAAGGGCAGAGGGAACAAGGGGAACTTCAAGATGAACAGCAAGCAAGTTGCTGCTCAAGTGAAGAAGCCCAAGTCTGGTCCTAAGCCTGAGACTAAGTGTTTCTACTGCAAAGGGACTGGTCACTGGAAGCGGAACTACCCCAAGTGATTGGCAGATAAGAAGGATGGCAAAGTGAACATAAGTATATTTGATATACATGTTATTGATGTGTACTTTACTAGTGTTTATAGCAACCCCTCAGTATTTGATACTAGTTCAGTTGCTAAGATTAGTAACTCGAAACGTGAGTTGCAGAATAAATAGAGACTAGTTAAGGGTGAAGTGACGATGTGTGTTGGAAGTGGTTCCAAGATTGATATGATCATCATCGCACACTCCCTATACTTTCGGGATTAGTGTTGAACCTGAATAAGTGTTATTTGGTGTTTGCGTTGAGCATGAATATGATTTGATCATGTTTATTGTAATACGGTTATTCATTTAAGTAAGAGAATAAATTGTTGTTCTGTTTACATGAATAAAACCTTATATGGTTACACACCCAATGAAAATAGTTCGTTGGATCTCGATCGTAGTGATACACATAATCATAATATTGAAACCAAAAGATGCAAAGTTAATAATGATAGTGCAACTTATTTGTGGCACTGCCGTTTAGGTCATATTGGTGTAAAGCGCATGAAGAAACTCCATGCTAATGGGTTTTTGGAATCACTTGATTATGAATCAGTTGATGCTTGCGAACCATGCCTCATGGGCAAGATGACTAAAACGCCGTTCTCCAGAACTATGGAGCGAGCAACTGACTTATTGGAAATAATACATACTGATGTATGAGATCCGATAAGTGTTAAGTCTCGTGGCGGGTATCATTATTTTCTGACCTTCACAGATGATTTGAGAAGATATGGGTATATCTACTTAATGAAACACAAGTCTGAAATATTTGAAAAAAATTCAGAGTGAAGTGGAGAATCATCGTAACAAGAAAATAAAAGTTTCTACGATATGATCGCAGAGGTAAAATATTTGAGTTACGAGTTTGGCCTTCAGTTAAAACAATGTGAAATAGTTTCACTACTCACGCCACCTGGAACACCACAGCATAATGGTGTGTCCGAACATCATAACCGTACTTTATTAGATATGGTGCGATCTATGATGCCTCTTACCGATCTACCACTATCGTTTTGGGGTTATGCATTAAAGACAGCTGCATTCACGTTTAAAAGGGCACCATCTAAGTCCGTTGAGACGACACAATCTGAACTATGGTTTGGCAAGAAACCAAAGTTGTCGTTTCTTAAAGTTTCGGATTGTGATGCTTATATGAAAAAGTTTCATCCTGATAAGCTCAAACCCAAATCTGAGAAATATGTCTTCATAGGATACCCAAAGGAGACTATTGGGTACACCTTCTATCACAGATCCGAAGGCAAGACATTCGTTGCTAAGAATGGATCCTTTCTAGAGAAGGAGTTTATCTTGAAAGAAGTGAGTGGGAGGAAAGTAGAACTTGATAAGGTAATTGTACCTTCTCCCTTATTGAAAAGTAGTTCATCACCAGAAATCTGTTCCTGTGACTACTACACCAATTAGTGAGGAAGACTAATGGTGATGATCATGTAACTTCAGATCAAGTTAATACTGAATCTCGTAGGTAAACCAGAGTGAGATCCGCACCAAAGTGGTACGATAATCCTGTTCTGGAAGTCATGTTACTAGACCATGACGAACTTGCGAACTATGAGGAAGCGATGATGAGCCTAGATTCCGCGAAATGGCTTGAGGCCATGAAATCTGAGATGAGATCCATGTATGAGAACAAAGTATGGACTTTGATTGACTTGCCCAATGATTGGCGAGCCACTGAGATTAAATGGATCTTCAAGAGGAAGACGGACGTTGATAGTAGTGTTACTATCTACAAAGCTAGAATTGTCGCAAAAAGGTTTTCAACAAGTTCAAGGTGTTGACTATGATGAGAGTTTCTCACTCGTATCTATGCTTAAGTCTGTCCGAATCATGTTAGCAATTGCCGCATTTTATGAAATCCAGCAAATGGATGTCAAAACTGCATTCCTGAATGGATTTCTGGAAGAAGAGTTGTATATGATGCAGCCGGAAGGTTTTGTCGATCCAAAAGGAGCTAACAAAGTGTGCAAGCTCTAGCGATCCATTTATGGACTGGTGCAAGCCTCTCGGAGTTGGAATAAACGCTTTGATAGTATGATCAAAGCATATAGTTTTATACAGACTTGCGGTGAAGCCTGTATTTACAAGAAAGTGAGTGGGAGCACTACAGCATTTTTGATAAGTATATGTGAATGACATATTGTTGATCGGAAATAATGTAGAATTATTCTGCAAAGCATAAAGGAGTGTTTTTAAAGAAGTTTTTTCAAAAGAAAGACCTCGGTGAAGCTGCTTACATATTAAGCATCAAAATCTATAGAGATAGATCAAGACGCTTGATAAGTTTTTTCAATGAATACATACCTTGACAATATTTTGAAGTACTTCAAAAATGGAACAGTCAAAGAAAGAGTTCTTGGTTGTGTTACAAGGTATGAAATTGAGTAAGACTCAAAGCCCGACCACGGCAGAAGATAGAAAGAGAATGAAAGTCATTCCCTATGCCTCAGCCATAGGTTCTATAAAGTATGCCATGATGTGTACCAGATCTATTGTATACCCTACACTGTGTTAAGCAAGGGAGTACAATAGTGATCTAAGAGTAGATCATTGGACATTGGTCAAAATTATCCTTAGTGGAATAAGGAAATATTTCTCGATTATGGAGGTGACAAAAGGTTCGTCGTAAAAAGTTACGTCGATGCAAGTTTTGACACAGATCTGGATGACTCTAAGTCTCGATCTAGATACATATTGAAAGTGGGAGCAATTAGCTAGAGTAGCTCCATGCAAAGCATTGTAGACATAGAATTCACAAAATACTTACGGATCTGTATGTGACAGACCCGTTGACTAAAATTATCTCACAAGCAAAACATGATCACACCTTAGTACTCTTTGGGTGTTAATCACATAAATGATGTGAACTAGATTATTGACTCTAGTAAACCCTTTGGGTATAGGTCACATGACGATGTGAACTATGGGTGTTAATCACATGGTGATGTGAACTCTTAGTGTTGAATCACATGGCGATGTGAACTAGATTATTGACTCTAGTGCAAGTGGAAGACTGAAGGAAATATGCCCTAGAGGCAATAATAAAGTTATTATTTATTTCCTTATATCATGATAAATGTTTATTATTCATGCTAGAATTCTATTAACCGGAAACATAGTACATGTGTGAATACATAGACAAACAGAGTGTCACTAGTATGCCTCTACTTGACTAGCTCGTTAATCGAAGATGGTTATGTTTCCTAACCATAAACAAAAGAGTTGTTATTTTATTAATGGGATCACATCATTAGGAGAATGATGTGATTGACATGACCCATTCCATTAGCTTAGCACCCGATCGTTTAGTATGTTGCTATTGCTTTCTTCATGAATTATACATGTTTCTATGACTATGAGATTATGCAACTCCCGTTTGCCGGAGGAACACTTTGTGTGCTACCAAACGTCACAACGTAAATGGGTGATTATAAAGGTGCTCTACAGGTGTCTCCAAAGGTACATGTTGGGTTGGCGTATTTTGAGATTAGGATTTGTCACTCTGATTGTCGGAGAGGTATCTCTGGGCCCTCTCGGTAATACACATCACATAAGCCTTGCAAGCATTGCAACTAATGAGTTAGTTGTGAGATGATGTATTACGGAACGAGTAAAGAGACTTGCCGGTAACGAGATTGAACTAGGTATGGGATACCGACGATCGAATCTCGGGCAAGTAACATACCGATGACAAAGGGAACAACGTATGTTGTTATGCGGTTTGACCGGTAAAAGATCTTCATAGAATATGTAGGAGCCAATATGAGCATCCAGGTTCCGCTATTGGTTATTGACCGGAGACGTGTCTCGGACATGTCTACATTATTCTCGAACCCGTAGGGTCCGCACGCTTAAGGTTTCGATGACAGTTATATTATGAGTTTATGAGTTTTGATGTACCGAAGTTAGTTCAGAGTCCCGGATGTGATCACGGACATGACGAGGAGTCTCGAAATGGTCGAGACATAAAGATTGATATATTGGACGGCTATATTTGGACACCGGAAGTGTTCCGGGGAAGTTTCGGATAAAACCGGAGCACCGGGGGGTTACCGGAACCCCCCAGGGGGGTTAATGGGCCTCATGGGCCTAAAGTGGAGAAGAGGAGGGGCTGCCAGGGCAGGCCGTGCGCCCCCTCTCCCCCTAGTCCAAATTGGACAAGGAGGGAGGGGCGGTGCCCCCCCCCCTTTTCCTTCTCTCCTTCCCCCTCTCCTACTTGGACAAGGAAAGGGAGGGGAGTCCTACTCTCGGTAGGAGTAGGACTCCTCCTACGCGCCTCCTACTAGGGCCGGCCGCACCCCCCCTTGGATCCTTTATATATGGAGGCAAGGGACACCCCTAGAGACACAAGTTGATCGTCGTGATCATATTCTTAGCCGTGTGCGGTGCCCCCTTCCACCATAATCCTCGATAATATTGTAGCGGTGCTTAGGCGAAGCCCTCCGACGGTAGAACATCAAGATCGTCACCACGCCGTCGTGCTGGCGGAACTCTTCCCCAATGCTTTGCTGGATTGGAGTCCGGGGATCATCATCGAGCTGAACGTGTGCTAAAACTCGGAGGTTCCGTAGTTTCGGTGCTTGATCGGTTGGGCCTGAAGACATACGACTACATCAACCGCGTTGTGCTAACGCTTCCGCTGTCGGTCTACAAGGGTACGTAGATCACACTCTCCCCTCGTTGCTATGCATCACCATGATCTTGTGTGTGCGTAGGAATTTTTTTGAAATTACTACGTTCCGCAACACATCGAAGAGTGACCCATGATCCTAATAGATTGTGCATTTGCATTCAAAAGCAAATATTAAATAATGCACAAATTTAGGGGGAGCTCTTGTTTATCACATACTTCTCAAAGTGGCGATGTATTTCAATTACCAAAAAGGGGGAGATTGAAAGTGCAACTAATCCTTGGTTGGTTTTGGTAATTCATAACAACATATAGCTCATTGAACTAATATCCTTTCAAGTTAAATATTTCAGAAAGTTCAATGATTGGCATGGCATGGAATAGAGATGTGGAGCCCTCAAAATGCTAAGGACAAACATTGGCAAAAGCTCAAGACTCTTCATTTTCATTTTAGTGATCCAAGATCACATTGAGTCCATAGGAAAAGCCAATGTTACTAAAAGGGGATGAGGTGTTGCTTAATGGCCTACTTGCTCAAAGTGCTTAGTGATATGCTCCAAAGCCCTCAACCACTTCCTCATTTCCAAATATGTCCAAAACCTAAAGTCAAACTCAGCCCCACCAATTTGATCTATCCGGTGCCACCGAGTTCTTTTGACATAGCCACTGCCACAAACCCTAGTCAATTTGGTCTCACCGATCGGGATCTTGGTCTCACCGAGATGGTAGTGCAAACTCTCTGTTTCCCTTCGTAATGTTCCGGTCATACCAAAATGAGCGATCGGTCCCACCGAGTTCGCAATGTAAACCCTTTGTTTCCCTTCGTAACATTTTGGTCTTACTGAAATGAGCGATCGGTCCCACCGAGTTTGCCTGACCAACTCTCTGTTAACTCATTGCTGAAATCGGTCTCACCGAGTTCTTGCAATCGGTCACACCAAGATGAGGTTTTGCCCTAACCCTAGCACATCGGTCCCACTGAGTTGATCATGTCAGTCCCACCGAGATTCCTAACGATCACATTTTGAACTGAATCGGTCTCACCGAGTTCTATTCGGTCTGACCGAGTTGGGTCAAATGTGTGTAACGGTTGGATTTTGTGTGGAGGCTATATATACCCCTCCACCCCCTTCTCTATTCAAGAGAGAGCCATCAGAACGTGCCTAGACTTCCACTACTCATTTTCTGATAGAGAATCGCCTACTCATGTGTTGAGACCAAGACATTCCAATCCAACCACAAGAATCTTGATCTCTGGCCTTCCCCAAGTTGCTTTCCACTCAAATCATCTTTCCATCATAGCCAATCTGTGTGAGAGAGTTGAATGTTTGGGAGACTATCATTTGAAGCACAAGAGCAAGGAGTTCATCATCTATACACCATCTATTACCTTTTGGAGAGTGGTGTCGGTTAGGTGTCACTTGCGAGCCTCCGACAAGATTGTGGAGTTGAACCAAGGAGTTTGTAGGGGCAAGGAGATCACCTACTTCATGAAGATCTACTCGAGTGAGGCAAGTCCTTCGTGGGCGATGGCCATGGTGGGATAGACAAGGTTGCTTCTTTGTGGACCCTTCATAGGTGGACCCCTCCATGGACTCGCACAGCTGTTACCGTTCGTGAGTTGAAGTCTCCATCAACGTGGACGTACGATAGCACCACCTATCGGAACCACGCCAAAAATCTCTGTGTCTACATTGTGTTTGCCTTCTCCAAACCCTTCCCTTTACCTTCATACGCAATGTTTTACTTTCTGTTGCTACACTCTTAGAATTGTGTGTGTAGGTTGATTGCTTGACTTGTGCTAAGTTGCTAAAATCAGCCAAGACCTAATATTGGGAAAAGGCTAGATTTTTATTTGGTCAAGTAGTCTAATCACCCCCCCCCTCTAGACCTACTTTCGGTCCTACAAGTGGTATCACAGCTTCGGTCTCCATCTTCCTTGATTTCCATAGCTTTGGTGATCATAGCCTTGGTTTCACAACCTAGGAGAGTATGGCGTCTAGCGAGGGAAATTACCATCGTAGAGGTCCTTACTTTGATGGTACTAATTTTGCTAGTCGGAAGCATAAGATGAAAATGCATATTCTTGTACATAACCCCGCCATTTGGGCTATTGTGCACATTGGCTTGCAAGGTGAATACTTCGAGGATGGAAGAGAACCGGATCTTGAAGCATCCGCGGAATAATTGAAGAGGTTGCAATACAATGCTCAAGATTGTGATATTCTTTTCAATGGATTGTGCCCCAAAGAATTCAACAAAATCATCCACCTTGAGAATGCAAAGGAAATTTGGGATACTTTGGTTGATATGCACGAAGGTACCGAGTCCGTCAAGGAATCCAAATTGGATGTGCTTCAAAGTCAACTTGACAAGTTCAAAATGAAGGATGGTGAGGGAGTCGCTGAAATGTATTCTAGGCTTGCTCTCATCACAAATGAGATTGCCGGCTTAGGAAGTAGTATCAATATCCTTTACTATGATACCTTCCACCATATGGGATTGACAAATAAGAATCTTAAACCGTCGAACGCCATTTTTCATGGTGTGGTGCCTGGTAAATCGGCGTATCCAGTAGGCAAGATAGCCCTAGAGGTGGCTTTTGGAGATGATCATGATTCAAGGTCAGAAACATTGACTTTTGAGATGGTGAAAATCAAAAGTCCATATCATGCCCTGTTCGGAAGACCGGCTTATGCCAAGTTCACGGCGAGGACGTGTTATGTGTATCTATAGCTTAAGATGCCGGGTCATAAGGGGACCATCACAGTACATGGGAGCAGGAAGATTCCTTTGGAATGTGAAGAGGGTGATGCGGCTTATGCTGAGTCGGTTTGTGCCACAGAGGAGCTGAAGTTTTATAAAGACAAGGTTGATCCGGCACACATGACTTCTTTGAAAAAACCAACTACGGAGCATGATCCGGCGTTGAAGTTTAAATCGGCTACAGACACTAAGATGGTTGATTTTGTTCCTGGCGATTCATCCAAGCAGTTCAGCATCAGCGCTAACCTGGATCCCAAATAGGAAAGCGCGCTCATCGAGTTCATCTGTGAGAACCGGGACATCTTTGCATGGAAGCCTTCTGACATGCCAGGTGTACCGAGGGAACTTGCTGAGCACACACTTAATATAGATCCTAAGTTTAAACCGGTCAGGCAGTTTCTTCGCTGATTCAACGAAGAAAGGCTAAGGCTATTGGTGAGGAGGTAGCTTGGCTGTTGGCCGCAGGGTTTATTGTGGAGGTCTTTCACCCGGAGTGGCTAGCTAATCCGGTGCTGGTTCTTAAGAAAAACGACACTTGGCGTATGTGTGTGGACTACACAGATTTGAACAAGGCTTGTCTAGCAGATCCCTTTCCTCTTATTGATCAAATTATTAATGCTACAGCGGGTTGTGACCGTTTATGTTTTCTGGATGCTTACTCTGGTTATCATTAGATCAAAATGGCAGATAAGGACCAGGAGAAGACAGCTTTTATAACTCCCTTTGGAGCCTTCTGCTATGTCTCCATGCCGTTTGGGCTCAAGAGTGCCCAGGCGACTTATCAGCACTGTGTTCAGAATTGTCTTCATAAGCAGATTGGACGCAATGTTCATGCATATGTGGATGATATTGTGGTGAAGTCCAGGAAGGAGGAAACATTGATAGATGACTTGAGAGAGACTTTTGACAACCTCTGGGTTTATAAGATGATGCTTAATCCAGACAAATGTGTCTTTGGTGTTCCGGCAGGCAAGCTCTTGGGTTTTCTGGTGTCTAACAGGGGCATTGAGGCTAATCCGAAAAAAAAATCAGCTATCACGTCCCTGGCTAAACCGGCGTGTATCAATGACGTTCAACGTTTAGCAGGCTTTTTGCGGCTTTGACCCGGTTTATCAATCGTCTTGGGGAGAAAGATATCCATTTATATCAGATGTTAAAGAAAACGGATGACTTTGTCTGGAGCGACGCGGCTGATAAAGCATTTGAGGATTTGAAGAGACAGTTAGTTGAACCGCATGTCCTTGCAGCTCCGGTCGATAAAGAGCCTTTACTGCTATATGTGGTTGCTAATGCCCGGGCTGTTACCATGGCCATTGTTGTGGAGCACAAGGAGGCTGGAAAGGAGTATCCGGTTCAATGGCCGGTTTATTATATCAGTGAGGTGCTTATCGAATCGAAGCAGAGGTATCCGCATTGGCAGAAGCTGGTGTATGGATTTTTTATGGCAAGCCGGAAGCTCAAGCACTATTTTCAGGGTCATCCTATCACAGTGGTTAGTTCAGCCCCTTTGGGAGATATCATCCAAAATAGAGAGGCGACTGGCCGGGTTGCCAAGTGGGCTATTGAGCTTGGACCTCACAGGCTCAAATATACACCTCGCACAGCGATCAAATCTCAAGCACTTGTGGACTTCATCAATGATTGGACAGAGTTGCGGGTACCAGAGGAAAAGCCAGACAACACTTATTGGACTATTCACTTTGATGGGTCCAGGCAATTGGAGGGCTCGGGGCTGGAGTCATATTAACTTCCCCACGAGGTGACAAGTTTTGTTATGTTCTCCGCTTAATGTTCCCTTGTACTAACAATGCAGCTGAGTATGAGGCCTTACTCCATGGTCTGCGGATGGCTAAGGAGATGAACTTAAGCCGGGGTAAGTGATACGGTGATTCGGACCTGGTGGCTCAGCAGGTATCTGGCACTTGGGATTCTAAGGATCCACTCATGGTTGCATATCGACGGGAGGTGGACATAGTGGCTGGTCATTTCAAAGGTTATCAAGTTAACCATATAGACCAGTGAAAGAATGAAGCGGCGGACGCTTTAAGTCGTCTAGGCTCTCAGCATAAACCAGTGCCACCTAATGTCTTTCTCAACGTACTCCATAATCCGTCAGTCAAGATACCAACAAAGGTGGAATTGGCTATTCCTAACCCGGAGGCCTAGTTGGTGGCGACTCTGCATGTTATACCGGATTGGACAGTCCCGTACCTGGCCTACATGAACCGGGACGAGTTACCGGAGGATGAAACCTTGGCCCGGCAGATAATCCGGCGATCCAAGTCAATGACCATTGTCAATGGGGAGTTACATCATTACAGCGTCACAGGAGCAATTCAGCATTGTGTGTCTCCTCAAGAGGGTTGTGAGATTTTGCAAGAAATCCACGAAGGAGATTGTGGTCACCATGTCGGTTCAAATACTTGGTGGCTAAGGCTTTTTTCACAGCTTCTATTGGTTGACGGCTCATGCTGATGCTGAGGATTTAGTAAAGAGGTGTGATGGTTGTCAGAAGTTTGCACGCCGCGCCCATGTTCCGGCCCAGGAGTTGAGAATGATTCCAATCACTTGGCCATTTGCAACTTGGGGGCTCGATATGGTTGGGCCCTTTAAGAGATCCAAGGACAAAAAGACCCACCTGTTGGTGGCGGTTGACAAGTTTACCAAGTGGGTAGAGGCAGAGCCAGTTAGTAAGTGTGATGCAGCCACGGCGGTTCAATTCATCAAAAAGGTGATATTCCGGTTTGGTTTTCCACACAGCATTACAACTGATAATGGTACTAATCTTGACCTAATAATAAAGCAAATTGGGTTTCTTTCGTCCGTCATGGCATTTTTCAGAAAAGTCCTTCTATTTCAGAGAATTCAACCCACAGTCCTGTTTTAAGTTAAAACGAATCGTTATTTTCATATTTTACACAAAAGTCCTTGTCTTTTATTGAAATCAACCCGCCGTCCAGATTTAAGTCACACCCGAACCATTATTTTACATTTTTCGAAACCCCCCTCATGTTTTAGGTAATTCATCTGCGGATCATATTTAAGTCAAACAAATGTTTTTTAAAATCATCCATATCTTTTAAACCGTAACTCCGATTTGAACTTGTTATATATGAATTTTGATTACAAAAATATGTAGAATATGAGTATGAGATTATTTTTACCTTTTAAGTATTTTTAAATAGTATTTTGAAATATATTTGAGTCAAACCAAATGATCTTTTAAATTATCTGTATCTTTTAAACCGTAACTTCGATTTTAACATATTATATATGAAATTATATTAGAAAATGTGTGGAATCTAAATATGATGTTGATTTTACCTGTTAAATATTTTTTAAATATTGTTATGGAAGCAAACTTATAATTTATATCGCAAGATTCGTTTTTTCATACCGGCGGCGATCCGGATTGCAAATAAACAGCCCACTATAACCATGTACGGAAAAGAAAACATCGATAACTACACATGCATACCTCTGAAAAATGTCGCAGTGGAAAACAACAGATTTCTCATCGCGAGAGTGAGAGAAAGCGAGAGAGAGAGAGGGAGAGGGAGGGAGAGAGAGAGGGAGAGGGAGGAGAGAGGGAGAGAGAGACGCCTTAGGATTAACCATATTCAACACACGTTTTTTGTTGTTTTGTGTGAACACCGAGGCCATCGCCGGCGAGGGTGAGAAGGAGGATAAGCGGTAACACAAATATGATGCCTCGAAAAAATAAAAGAGATGGACCTGTTATGGTCTTGAGTGATGGTTGTTGAGTTAAGATCGTGTGTTATGTTTTCTCTCCTGTTGCAACGCACAGGCTATTTTGCTAGTCTATCCAAAGGTGATATGGAGGAATTTTGTCAACGTGAGCACATCCGGCTTGATGTAGCGTCAGTGGCTCACCCCCAGACTAATGGTCAAGCAGAGAGGGCAAATCAAGAAATTTTGAGAGGTATTAAACCCCGGCTTCTGGTTCCTTTAAAGCAGACGCCGGGTTGTTGGGTGGAGGAGTTACCTTCCGTTTTATGGAGTATCACAACCACACCAAACAGATCTACGGGTTACACGCCTTTCTTCATGGTTTACGGAGCAGAGGCGGTTCTCCCTAGTGACATCCGTCATGTCTCACCCCGTGTGGCGGCTTACGTTGAAGCTGAGAATGAGAAAGCACGCCAGGACTCACTGGACCTGTTAGATGAGGAGCGTGATTTAGTAGCAGCACGTTCGGCGATTTATCAACAAGATCTCCGACGTTATCACAGCCGCCGGGTTAAGACCAGAACTTTTCAAGAGGGCGATCTGGTGCTCCGGCTCATCCAGGATCAGACTGATATGCACAAGTTATCCCCACCTTGGGAAGGACCTTTTGTGGTCAGCAAAAATTTGCACAATGGATCATACTACCTTATCGATGTTCGAGAGCACCAAGACTCACGCAAATCGGAGGAGGAGGCCCAGCGGGCATGGAATATAGCTCTTCTTCGGCCTTACTATACTTGAGCCACAGGCTCTTCTTATGTACATACTTATGACAATGTATATATTATATAATAAATCGGAGCCTCAGTTAAAGCGGGGTCTCTGTTCTTTTTTACATCATGTGTGGTTCCATGGGGGTTTCTACTTACAAAGCGGAGTTCTATTAACCCGGCCTATAAAGCCACACAGATATGAAGGAAATCACTAGAGGGCTTGGTCGTATCCGAACCATAGCTACACCTCTTGATAGGCTTAAGACCAAAAAGGGAAATCACTAGGGGGCTTGGTTGTATTTATACCATAGCTACACCTTTTGATAGGCTTAAAGCCAAAAGGAAATCATGTGGAACCAAAGAGAGTTTGTTGCATAAAGCACAACTCAAACATAGGTAACCACCGAGCATAGCTCAAATATTACTTGGGGGCTCCTTGCTTCTCAAAGAACAATGAGCTTGCACCCTTGTAATAGGCTATCAAGCCAGGCTTGGAAGCCAGGTGTATTCACCTAAAACCCCAGGTTATCCTGCCTCTTTAAGTAAGCCACTCCGTCTAGGTAAACCTAGTATGACCCATTGAACGTTTGACAAGTCAATCTCATAGACCTTGAACTTGTCAAAGTTAAAATGGTGATTGGTTAAAGATTGAGGTCCATCTTAAAAGGCTTTGCAAAATGGTTTAACTCAGCGGCCTGGCAGCCCATGAAAAGCCTCGATTTAGGGCATGGCAGCCCATGAAAAGCATTGCATATTTCTTTTGGATTTGCTGTTTTTAAACATCTTTTGATAAGGGATTTATGAATATTTTCTGATAAACCGGTGTTTATTACAACCCAACGTGGCTTTCAACGCTCAATCGTCAGTACATGATCAGTTCTAAACCAATAGTAAGTTGCTCCGGCCTGGTTTTGACTAGATGTCACCAGCATTATACAAACAAACCGGTGGTTATCATAACCGGCAAGAGGAAAAGGAGTCATCAATACTCCAGATTGGTGTTTTCACCCTTACTATACCAATGATTGGACAGCCAACAAGATATATCACGGGCATCATCTATTTTATATTACAATCTTGGTTATCCATCCAAGTTATGTATTTTTTTGGGAATCATGGCCCGTCCAGTGGTAAACCACTAGGACAATTTCAAGTTCTTATCTGCAGGAGCAAGTTAAATAAAAGCCATAATGGACTATGCATATAAATTCCAAAGGCATGGCAAGTTCTCAGTATCAAGCAAAACCAACATGCTCGATGGCATGACAGATAAAGTGTTCACGCTATCCTATTACAAGGCGCTTTAAAACAGCCCAAATTGAATAATTGTTTTCATAGGAGTGGTAGACTACAACTGATAAACCGGCTTCCGGTTTATGATTCTTCATCCGGACTTGAAAATTGAGGGTCATCTTGAGCGGTCACATTCTCCTCATCCCTACCCAGTCGCTGGAAATCAGTCGTTGACCAATCGATTCCAGTTAAGGCCTGAAAAACGGCTTCTTCATGAATAAGGTTGGAAGGGTCAATGTTAGGAGCATAAGTATGCTTACAGATTGGCGGAACAAGATCTTCTACATTACGAATCAATGTGGGCTGTTTTTTCCCCAACATCGTAAACCGGTTGAAAATGAAATAGATCTGTGTCATCCGCCAATTTGCTTGCTATAGGCCGCATCTCCTTTGTCAGCCTTCGGAGATCGTCATTATTGAAATCTGAACCATCTTCCTTCACACCAGGATAGCCTTTGATGATATCTGCCGGTTCTAGATCTGGAATCCACGCCTTGGCCCGGATTAGCGCGATCAGTGCACCTGACCTTGTGGATGATCTCTTCAGTTCATCCAACCGGGCTGGCAGCATGGCCAGCTTTTTGATGGTTTCTTTTATCAGCGTTGGAGGAGGCTTGTTATAAGTTGTCGTGCAAATCACCCGCTGGGATCCAGAATACAACTGTTCTATCAAAGTATAGGCCGCTTTAAGCTTCATCCGCATGTCGGAGCCCGGATGAGTAATGCGGGTCCTTGTCATTGTATAACATCAGTAAACCGGTCATTGATAAGATATTATGAATTAGAAAAACTTCATGAGAGGGTACACACCAAACACAGCAGGAGTCATAGCATTAATCTGCCGCTTTAAGCCGGTTAGCTCTTCAACCACCGGCTTCAGGGCCGCTTCTGCATCTTTGGCCTTCTTTGTTAAACCGGCCTTTTCTGTCTCCTAGTCTGCATGCTCTTTGTTAAAGGTTTCCTTCAGCTTCCCCATGGCTACTAAGGCATTCGTTAATTCTTCCTTGGCCTTGGAGGCCTCCGCTTGCTGAGATTTAATGTTCTCCTGAAGGTCAGCGGTTTGAGCATCCTTCTTACTCAGTTCGGCCTACAAGAGCAAGATAAGTCATCAATGAGATATGCATATTTGAAGTACCAAGCGTATAACAAGTTATGCACTTTTTCCTTGGGGGCTAATGCCTATTGGCTCTATTATCAGAATTTTTTTGCAAGTCCCAAGTACAATGCATGCATTATCCTTGACACTTGGGGGCTAATGTACATCTGTTCAAAGTTGAAGCATTGATTCAAGACCTGGTTTACCTTGGAAAGATAAACCGGCCCTTGGGGGCTACACAGATGAAAGCTACAGGAATACAACAATTAAGTACCGGTTTATCACATGATTACCTGACATATGGAGGATAAGCATGCAATGATTGAGATATTACAAAGTCCCGATATATGATTGCTATCATAAACTGGCCCTTGGGGGCTACTAGAGTTGGTATTTATAATTGGGCTTAAGAAAGGAAAAAGGTATGTCAATACCTTATAGCGCTCCTTCATTAGATTCACCAGACCGGCCTCATAATCACGATTTGAGTGCAGACGGTTTAGGAAACCAGAGTGGAGTTCTTGAGCACTAAGATGGGCATAGCTGGATAAATCAGTGCTCCATTTTCCTTTCTCCATAGCAGTACGCTCTTCCTTGGCACTATGTTTTGCCAAAATAACAGGATGGCCAGGAGAGGTGTGACCAATACCAGTAATGATAACCTCGCCTTCTTTGTCTCCAGCAGCCTTTTCTGGAGTTGATAGAGTATCAGCAGTTCTCACTGGACCAGCAGGTCTGTCATCAGTCCGGATTGGGTTTGCCGGTTCATCATCTGGCACAGCAGTATCAGCTTCTGCTTGTTCATCAGTGTTATGATCTTGAGGGGGTGGTTCATCAAATGTGGCCTCAGTATTCGGACCCTCTGGTTCATCAGTTTGCTCCGGTTCAATAAGCACCTGGTCTTCGGGCGGATTATTCACCCGAGCCTTTTTACTGGGTCTGGCTTTGGCTCTAAACAGAACAAGATGCAAAGGTTAGCATAGCATATAAAGTACGAAGCATGAAAAGAAGGGGGTGAAGTACTTACCCAGCTACGGTTTTGAGAGGAGGGAGTTGGGTCGTTGTTGACTCGCCAGAGGATGAAGGAGGTGTCACCTGATAATTCGAATCAGACGGATTAAGAGGTTGTCGGAAATAGCCTGCCTTGGGATAAGAAGTGTCAGAAGTGCGTGAGACCTCAGATCAGCGTTTTCAAACCGGGGTGTCCGGTAAACCGGTCGAAGTAACCTTTTGACCGCTATGTCGGGTTGTGCGGCGAGCCTCGTGATGATGTTTCTTCAAAATAAATGTTGGATCCAAGTGAGCAAGAGGATGAGACAAGCTTACTTTCTGGACCGCTTGACAGATTTTCTGTGTTGGCAGAGAGTCTGAACCGGAGGAAAGGATAATTACCTCTGCATCGTCAGCTTGGCTGCCCTCAACGTCCTCCTGATAAGTATCATTGTCAATGAGATGCATGAAAAATGAACCAAGTGAATCAAGTTCTACCTCAACTTCCGGTTCATCCGGGTCGTCATCCAGTTCTAAACTGAGGCGTTCAGGTGCCTTCCTCTTTGTGGTTTTCTTGACGGCTTTTGTTTTAGGACGGGGAGGCTTTGCTACTTTTTCTTGAGGTTTCTTCTTCCAGAATGGATCATCACCCTATTTAAAAATAAGCAGAAGGGTATTCAAAGATTGTACAGTCTAAAGATATCAAGTGTAAAGTGGAAGAACAATACTTACAGCAGGTGGTTTGTTTTGCGTGTAAAAAGGGTTTAATCCGGTCCGGTGACAGACAGCTTCCAATTTGTTCAATATTTTCTTGACAACCTCATTGACTTCTTCATCTGTTAGCTGAATATTGATATGACGTTGGGAGTCTTCTACTTCACCAGTATACTCGCACATTAAGCCGGAGCGGTGACTTAACGGCAAATACTCCAGGATATCCAGCAACGGACGAAGTCTACACCTGTTAAACCGTTGGCCAAGAAGGCTCTCAGCTTGGCGAGTTGAGGTGCGTACAGGGCCCGTTCCTGGGCACTTAGTCGTTGTGGAAGTGGATGAGTATTGGCAAGCCGGTGGGCACGGTAACCCGGCAGAGGGTTCTCATCTTCACGGGAGGTGTCTCTACAATAGAACCAAGTTTGATTCCATTCTTTAGGGCGATTGTGCAGCTTGGCATGAGGAAATTCAACCTCTTTTCTGAATAGATACGCCGCCAAGTTCAGTATTGGGTCCATCTACAAACTCAGTGCGACGGTTCAGATGGAAGAAATCTCGGAACAACTCAACAGTTGGCTCTTCTTGTAGGTACACTTCACAGAAAACTTGAAAGTTGCATATATTGGATACCGAATTGGGTCCAATATCTTGAGGGTGGAGTTGAAAGCTGGCAAGCACAACCCAAAAAACCTTTGATCCAGGCGGTTTAAAACCACGGCCTATGTGATCAACAAACACCACTACCTCACCCTGCTTAGGGGTGGGAGGATTTTCCAGCCCAGGAACTCGCCACCGGATCTCATTCTTCTTTGGTGAAGTACCGATCTTGACCATTCCATTTAGTTGCTCCTCTGTAACCTGAGAGGGAGCCCAGTTGCAGGAATAAAACTGCTTGGCCATTGCAAGTGAAAAGCTGGAAAGAAATGTCGGTTTACAATTCATTCATAGTGATGCATAAGGTGCAACAGGACAAAGGAATCCAAGTATGTGAAATTGGTAAACCGGAGGATGATACAATTGTGAATGACAAAGCGATAAGTGGAAAAAGAGATATACACATATTATTAAACCGGAGTATGACAACGGAGATAAAGGGATTGCCGGTTTACAAGGGGACTAATGGTATATAATAGATTACTCTCTACAAGGGTAAACTGCCTATGTGATAAAGAAGGTACATATCTAAGGCAAGAACGACTAAGGTAAAACAGGTTTCACAAGATTGCATTGAAATTCTGGATCTACCGTATGTCAGGAAAAGGGAAAAATATTGAGACTTAAAAGTTTGGTCCTGAAGCAGTTCACAAAGGGTCCAGATCAAGTTACGATGTATTTAAAGTTTGGGTCAAATGGCTAAGATAAGGAGTTCCATAGCTACAGTGCGGAACACGCCAAGATTGAGCTCCGCTATCTATGGGTGGACGAAGAACACAAGGGGAGCGACATGAACCCGCACGAACCCTAATGGATCTACAGAGGAAAGAGGAAGGGCTTACCGCTGCTCTTGAGGTAGCGGAGATGCGCCGCGTATTTCTGGTGTGACCTGGTCGATGCAGCGGCCGTTGGTGATGCAGAGGTGAAGCTCGATGACGGCGGCATTGCAAGGAGGAAGAAGAAGCGAGGAGACGAAGGGGGAAAAGTAAGATGACCCTTGGTCCTATTTATAAGGTAAGTGGAGAGGTGACAGGCGCGAGAATCGAGGAGCCTGAATATTGGATACCTAACGGAGTGGTCGCCTCGATTGTCGGAAGCTCATTAACTGAAGGTGAGAGGTATCATTTTTAAATAATAAAGTGACGTCATGGCGGTTTATCATGATCCTGGAGTATGACATCATGGCGGTTTACAAGATCAAAGCAAAGATGCAAAGGAGGAATTTTTCTAAGTGTTGAAGATTGACATGAACAAGTTCAAATCAATCTGGGGCCTAATGTTGGGGATATTACTACTGGATGTAAACCGGCCAGGAGTAGCCGGGTTAACCTTATAAAGATTAGAAGCCCATGAAGACGTAAGGATGGTGGCGCTTTACAAAGGCCCAAGGCCCAAAGGCGGTTAAGGCCTGTAGATGTAAACCGACTTTCTCATGTAACTTGTATTGTAAGATAGGAAGGATAGAGACCGAGCCGGACACGTTTATGATCCGGACTCGGGACTCCGTAAACCGGCGGGCGTTAACCTGTGTATATAAAGGGACGATCCGGCAGCGGTTTAGGGACAACACACAACAACTCAAGAGCCAGGCAAAGCGGAATCGCTCCCTGGTCATTGAAACCCTAGCAATACCAACACAACTAGACGTAGGCTTTTACCTTCATCGAAGGGGCCGAACTAGCATAAAATTCTCGTGTCCCTTGTCCGGTTTAACCCCTTTAAGCTAACCCATAGCGATGGCTCCACGACTAAGTCCTTTCACGTGGATATCTACCGTGACAAAACCACGACAGTACCCGTCATCGTGCTTTCAGACAACCAAGGTTTGAACAAAATCTCAATGGATTCTGCTACTATGCTTCCCGACTGATCTGGGGTAAGTGCCCGCGAGGAGCAACTTGGTGACATTCGATCATCTCTCGGAAGAGGTTAACTTGTGATCAGAGTATGGATGGGTCATTAAATCCGGGCAAAAAGATTGACGCATGGACTGTTCTCTCGGAGAGATGCCATTCTTGTCCCGGAGGAACGTCAATACGAGTCGGTTCTAGATCCAAACTTACGAGTTTCACGCTTTGAGTCCTGGAAGAAGGCTCAAAACAGGTCCACGGAGGAGTGTTAAACTCACCTTATAGCAAATTTTTTTGGTAGCTGACGGGAGCCTTAGAACTTGTTTGTTTGTTGTTCGCCGCATGGACCTAGCAATTTTTTTGGTAGCCGATGGGAGCCTTAGAACTTGTTTGCTTGTTGTTCGCCACTCGCACCGGTCAGGCCGTACCGAGTGGAGATTACTCTAGTGGGGTCATGTTGAGTGCACCCATTGGGTGTAGTCCCCGAGACCGTCGTCGACTGCGGGCAGTCGGCGGGGGTCTGAGAGAACTAAAAATCTTCTTAGCTCGTACGGATAGAAGTTGTTCCTCTCCAACTCGGAGGTCGAGTAGTACTTGAGGATCTGGTACTGGTCTAGCTTGCCCTTCCTCGACTCAGAAGTCGAGTAGCACTTGAGTGATCTGGAGATGGTCTTTGATGTCTACTACACAACCTTCTTCTTGTAGACGTTGTTGGGCCTCCAAGTGCAGAGGTTTGTAGGGCAGTAGCAAATTTCCCTCAAGTGGATGACCTAAGGTTTATCAATCCGTAGGAGGCATAGGATGAAGATGGTCTCTCTCAAGCAACCCTGCAACCAAATAACAAAGAGTCTCTTGTGTCCCCAACACACCCAATACAATGGTAAATTGTATAGGTGCACTAGTTCGGCGAAGAGATGGTGATACAAGTGCAATATGGATAGTAGATAATGGTTTTTGTAATATGGAAATATAAAAACGCAAGGTAACTAATGATAAAAGTGATCAAAACAGTATTGCAATGCGTTGAAACAAGGCCTAGGGTTCATACTTTCACTAGTGCAAGTCCCCTCAACAATAATAACATAATTGGATCATATAACTATCCCTCAACATGCAACAAAGAGTCACTCCAAAGTCACTAATAGCGGAGAACAAACGAGGAGATTATGGTTGTTGGGGAACGTAGTAATTTCAAAAAAATTCCTACGCACACACAGGATCATGGTGATGCATAGCAACGAGAGGGGAGAGTGTGTCCACGTACCCTCGTAGACCGAAAGCGGAAGCATTATGACAACGCGGTTGATGTAGTCGTACGTCTTCACGATCCGACCAATCCAAGTACCGAACGCACGGTACCTCCGAGTTCTGCACACGTTCAACTCGATGACGTCCCTCGAACTCCGATCCAGCCAAGCTTTGAGGGAGAGTTCCGTCAGCACGACGGCATGGTGACGATGATGATGTTCTACTAACGCAGGGCTTCGCCTAAGCACCGCTACGATATGACCGAGGTGGATTATGGTGGAGAGGGGCACCGCACACGGCTAAGAGATCAATTGTTGTCTATGGGGTGCCCCCTGGCCACGTATATAAAGGAGTGGAGGAGGGGAGGGGCCGGCCCTCTCTATGGCGCGCCCTAGGGGAGTCCTACTCCCACCGGGAGTAGGATTCCCCCTTTCCTAGTAGAACTGGGAACCCTTCCATGTAGTAGGAGTAGGAGGGAAGGAAAGGGAAGGGAAAAGGAGAAGGAAGGAAGGGGGCGCCCCCCTCCTCCCTAGTCCAATTCGGACCAGCCCATGTGGAGGGGTGTGGCCACCCTTTGAGGCCTTTCTCTCCTTTCCTGTATGGCCCATTAAGGCCCAATATGAATTCCCGTGACTCCCCGGTACTCCCAAAAATACCTGAATCACTCGGAACCTTTCCGATGTCCGAATATAGTCATCCAATATATCGATCTTGACGTCTCGACCATTTCGAGACTCCTCGTCATGTCCCCGGTCTCATCCAGGACTCCAAGCTCCTTCGGTACATCAAAACACATAAACTCATAATATAACCGTCATCGAACTTTAAGCGTGCAGACCCTGCGGGTTCGAGAACTATGTAGACATGACCGAGACACGTCTCCGGTCAATAAGCAGTAGCGGAACCTGGATGCTCATATTGGCTCCCACATATTCTTCGAAGATCTTTATCGGTCAGACCGCATAACAACATACGTTGTTCCCTTTGTCATCGGTATGTTACTTGCCCGAGATTCGATCATCGGTATCTCAATACCTAGTTCAATCTCGTTACCGGAAAGTCTCTTTACTCGTTCCGTAATACATCATCCCGCAACTAACTCATTAGTTGCAATGCTTGCAAGGCTTATAGTGATGTGCATTACCGAGTGGGCCCAGAGATACCTCTCCGACAATCGGAGTGACAAATCCTAATCTTGAAATACGCCAACCCAACAAGTACCTCTGGAGACACCTGTAGAGCACCTTTATAATCACCCAGTTGAGATGGAAGAAGATCAGTACCCCAAGACGAAGTTTGTTCCTCAACAAGAGAAGTATGAGCCCACTTATTTCAAGGGAACACAAGCTCAAGATGATCTTCCACCACAAGACCACAAGCTAAAAGGAAAGGACAAGCTTCAAGAAGAGATTGATTCATTTGAAGAAGCTCCAAAGGCCTTGGTTAAGTGGGTTCCGAAGACTACTTCAACTTCTACTTCATCAAGTATTACTACAACTCCAAGGATTCCCATCAAGTTGATGTGGGTCCCAAAGAATAAGAACTAGAGAGTTCTTGAGGGTGACTCCGCCAACATACTTTGCGCATATTCATTTTGGAAAGGACAAGTGCAATCAACTTTCATATATTGCACTAGTTCAAGGAGTCACAAACCCTCTTGTTGGTAAGACAAGGGACAAGGTAACCTAATGCTTTCATGGACATCATCATATGTGTATCTCACTCTATGTCTATGGATATCCTTGTATGTTCCTTGTGGGACTAACCCATGTAGGTATTGAAAGTGCAACTCACTCAAATGGATTGGTCCAAATAATCTACATCAACATTGAGCATCCACATCTTCAACATCTACATGAAGTCATCATCGACAAAACCCAAGGTTAGTTCATCCCTCTTAGGGGGATATCACATCTAGGGGGAGATTTGCTCTAAGAATTGAGCTAAAGCAACTCTAATGGTGTGAACACAACAATGCTTTATGTAAAAGTGGTAACCCCACTTGTGCTTAAACGATGAGTATGACCTACGATCAAATGTTCTCATTTCACTCATCAGTCAATATACTCATATATAGATGACCTAGTCATTGCCAATTGCTTGATAGATGCTAGAGTGTTTTGTGCATGCTTTTCCACATATTTCATTTGCTATCTTATTGAGTGAGCATGTTGGTTGCATAATTTTCTCCATTCAAGGACATCCATTTGTTGCTTTGATTGTTTGGTGCTTATCTTTGCCAAATGGATGGACAAGAATGCCTAAGAACTCCCTATAGCTATCTATATGTTTCTCATCTCAAACTCTATTCATGCTACATCACAAAGTTTGATCAAGTCGAATTCGGACCCTCCGGGTGAGGAGCACTCAGAGCCAGCGATCCATCAAGGGCTTAAACTTCCAAAACCTCTTAATGGCTTTCGGTCTGACCGATTCATTCCCTTCGGTCCCACCAAAATTGTTGAGTTGATCTAGGTTTTCACCTCGGTGCAACCAATTAGAACTCTTTGCTCTCACTGAGTTGCAGTAACCACTTGCGATTCTGCATCTTGGTGCCACTGAGTCGTTCCACTCGGTCACATCGACAGTGACTAGGTATATATATGCCGCGGGTTGAAATTTGGAAAAAATTTCAAACACCCAATCGCGCCTACCCAGCTCTGCCCCCCTCCTGGTCTTCGGATCGTCTTCGTCGTCGCCATCGTCCTCCTGCCACTGGTCTCCGCCACCGTCAACGGGAATCTCCACCGCCGTTGTCGCCGTAGCGAGTTCGTCGCCAAGTTAGGGTACAGACTCGATCTCTTTGTGCTTTCCTTAACTCTGATTCTTGCACAAAGATCAATGCCAAGTTTCTTGCCATGATTGAGACAAATCTATCCACCAAAATTTTCCTTTAGAATAGATTTGATGCAAAAACTTAGGGTTAGGTTTCCGCCGAACTCATCTCGGACCGGCCGATCTGAAGATTTCGGTCTCACTGATTTGGCTCAGGCCATTCCACATGTACTACTCGGTCTGACCGAAGTGTACGAATGACGAATCGGTGTGACCAAGTTCTCTTTCTCTGTGGAACCCTAGCATCTCGGAGTCATAGAACTGCATTTCGGTCTGACCGAAACTGTATGTTTAGACTCTAAAGTTGCTTCGGTGTAACCGAGTTTGTCATATCGGTAGCTCCGAAATGCTTTCTGCAGGAAACTAAAGTTGAGTTTTTGTCTCAATATTTTTGCAAAATAGTTGTACTTTGTGATGCTCATCCACTCTACCTATACCTATATATTCACAGGGTCTGTTTCAAAGATGTCAGACGGCAGTAAGAACAGGTTAGAGGAGCAGCTGAATCTTAGTGAGGGCACTAGTCCCTCCAACAGCAGCTATGATGAAGGTAGCAGAAGCACCCCAAGCAATTTGCCTAAGGCTACAACTAGGACAAGAAAGAAGAAAACCTCAGAATCTGAAGATGAGGACTTTGTTGTTGATGAGGAAGTAACCTCAAAGAAGAAGGTGCTCAAGAAGGAGCAAGTTGCAGCTGCTGCCATCAAGCCTGGTATGCATAAGAAAGCTCCTGCCAAGAGGAAGCCAATGTCAAAAGCCAAAGCCTCCACTCTAGAAACCATGGAACCAAGAGAGGAAGAGGTTGCTGGAGGAAAGAAGGGGAAGGAAAGAGTCAAGAAGACTATGGCCAAAGTCATTGGCAGATCATCTATGATGAGAGAGTCGGATGAAGATGAGGAGGAGGAAGAGCCAGCTGCACCACCTCCAAAGTCTCAGAAGCTCATAGGGGATGCTATCAAGTCTGGGGCTGCTCCATCTAAGCCCAAGACAGCCCCCAAGCCTCCATCTCAAGCATCAAAACCATTTGCACCCAAGAGATCCACTAGGAACATTTCTACTTCTGAGAAGAACAAGGCCCCAATGCCTGAAGTTCAAGAGGATGAGGAGCAGCAAGTGCTCAGAAAATTGAAGCCCAAGATACCTGACAATAATGATGATCATCCAGTTGCTGAAAATATGAAGCTAAGAAAGGATGCAGGTCTGAGATTGTGGAGAAAAACTGATCCATATGCTATAAGGAGAAGAACTGTTGTTGATTATCGCTTTCGCACCAAAGAACAGCAAGATTTCTATGAGGTAGTCTTGTTGGACAAGAAGCCAATTGTCTGTGACATGAAATGGGTTGACTGGAAGTACATTGATGACAATGAGAATTACTTCCCATGAGTACATGAAAGCTTAAGAATGAACGGTGTTAACACTTTTGTTGGTCAAAATTTGACAAAATGGAACAATGAAATGATTATGCAATTCTATTCAACTGCTCATTTCTATCCAGATGGCAAAATAGTCTGGATGATAGAAGGCACAAGGTATCAATCGTCAATTGTTGAATGGGCCAAGTTGATCAATGCCCCCCAGGAAGCTGAAGATGACATAGATGTGTATGCCAAGCCCAGAAAGGATCAACTCTATGGCTCACATGTATAAGCTAATTCCTGATGATGCATTGAAAACTCACAAGTTTGGATCCATCTATTATCTGCTGTCAGGTCTAACCATGATGAACACTATATTGAGGCACACTCTGTTGCCCAAGTCAGGAGATCATAGAATGATCCGTGGTCACTCAATCAACTTGCTTCATATGTTTGATGTGCCAAAGAAGTTCAAAGTGATGAGCTTAATAGTTGAATATGAAGAGAACAACAGTTGACCAGAAAAGATCATGTGGATATGCCCCTCATATTCAGATGCTAATCAACTCCAAGATGGGGACAGTGACATATCTTCTTGATAAAGAGCATCTTCCCCTGAGGCCAGAATTTGAGGACAACGAGGTTGTCATGGATGCATCACATCCTACATCAGTAGAAGCCTAGGAGAAGAGACAAAAAGCAAAGGCAGCAAAGACTTCAACAATACCAGATGCTTCAGTTGTCAATGTCTAGACCAAGCAAGATCAACTTAGTTATCTGCTTGAGGCAACCGCGAGAATTGAGAAAGGACTAGCCACCCTAACTCGGAATCAAGAGAGTCTTGAGAGGATCTTTGAGACTAAACTTCATGATCTAGATGTGAAGGTCAGTGAGATTCAGACCACTATTGAGAAGCTACAGGAAGGGATTGAAGACAGGAATGATAGATCTACCACCGACACTTTTCAGCGTGTGCCAAGGGCACTGAGGTCTTCAGCAATGCCAGTAGTCAATGACACGAGGACTACCATCTCAGCACCTACATCAACTGCCCCAGTCATTCCTCCAGTTGCAACTCGTCCAGCTCCTCAAACATCTTCAGAAGCGTTTGCAAATGATGTCCTCTCCATGCCATCTACGCACTGGAGATCGTTCCTATGGTGTTGTATAGCACTATGTATTTTCGAGCTTTTTGGTAACTTGTTGCCAAAGGGGGAGAAAATGTATAGATCATTAGGCTTCGAGAGAGAGATAGTGTTTTGCCTTTTGTTTGCCTCTCTTGCTACTTTGATCATTTGCTTTGATCATGTGTGCTTGTTTGATTCCTATGCTACTATATTTGTGCTTGTTTGTGAGATACTTTTGTGGTCATGTGGTTGATCATATTATACTTTAATGTGTGCTTGAATGATGATATCTTAATACTTATGTATGATCAATCATGTTTCCCTTGGTGATGAGTGCATGTTCTTTATATCTTATCATTTTGAGCGCTCCACCAAGATGTATGTGACATGGAAGAGTGACTCATGATCCTAATCGATTGTGCATTTGCATTCAAAAGCAAATTTTAAATAATGCACAAATTTAGGGGAGCTCTTGCTTATCACATACTTCTCAAAGTGGCGATGTATTTCAATTACCAAAAGGGGGAGACTGAAAGTGCAACTAAGCCTTGGTTGGTTTTGGTAATTCATAACAACATATAGCTCATTGAACTAATATCCTTTCAAGTTAAATATTTTAGAAAGTTCAATGGTTGGCATGGCATGGACTAGAGATGTGGACCCCTCAAAATGCTAAGGACAAACATTGGCAAAAGCTCAAGACTCTTCATTTTCATTTTAGTGATCCAAGATCACATTGAGTCCATAGGAAAAGCCGATGCTATTAAAAGGGGATGAGGTGTTGCTTAATGGCCTACTTGCTCAAAGTGCTTAGTGACATGCTCCAAAGCCCTCAACCACTTCCTCATTTACAAATATGTCCAAAACCTAAAGTCAAACTCAGCCCCACCAATTTGATCTATCCGGTGCCACCGAGTTCTTTTGACATAGCCACTGCCAGAAACCCTAGTCAATTCGGTCTCATCGATCGGGATCTTGCTCTCACCGAGATGGCAGTGCAAACTCTCTGTTTCCCTTCATAATGTTCCGGTCGTACCGAAATGAGCGATCGGTCCCACCGAGTTCGCAAGGTAAACCCTCGGTTTCCCTTCGTAATGCTTTGGTCTTACTGAAATGAGCGATCGGTCCCACCGAGTTTGCCTGACCAACTCTCTGTTAACTCATTGCTGAAATCGGTCTCACTGAGTTCCTGCAATCGGTCACACCAAGATGAGGTTTTGCCCTAACCCTAGCACATCGGTCCCACCGAGTTGATCATGTCGGTCCCATCGAGATTCCTAACGATCACATTTTGAACTGAACCGGTCTCACCGAATTCTCCTATTCGGTCTGACCAAGTTGGGTCAAATGTGTGTAACAGTTGGATTTTGTGTGGAGGCTATATATACCCCTCCACCCCCTTCTCTATTCAAGAGAGAGCCATCAGAATGTGCCTAGACTTCCACTACTCATTTTTTGAGAGAGAACCACCTACTCATGTGTTGAGACCAAGACATTCCAATCCAGCCACAAGAATCTTGATCTCTAGCCTTCCCCAAGTTTCTTTCCACCCAAATCATCTTTCCACCATATCCAAATCTGTGAGAGAGAGTTGAGTGTTGGGGAGACTATCATTTGAAGCACAAGAGCAAGGAGTTCATCATCTACACACCATCTATTACCTTTTGGAGAGTGGTGTCTCCTAGATTGGTTAGATGTCACTTGGGAGCCTCCGACAAGATTGTGGAGTTGAACCAAGGAGTTTGTAAGGGCAAGGAGATGGCCTACTTCGTGAAGATCTACCCGAGTGAGGAAAGTCCTTCGTGGGCTATGGCCATGGTGGGTGTCGATGTCAAAACCGGCCGATCTCAGGTAGGGGGTCCCGAACTGTGCGTTTGAAGATCGAAGGAAATATGAGACAAGGGTGACACGATGTTTACCCAGGTTCGGGCCCTCTTAATGGAGGTAAAACCCTATGTCCTGCTTGATTGTATTTGTTGAGTATAGGGGTTTCAAGAGTTGATCTACCTCAAGATCGTAATGGCTAAACCCTAGATGTCTAGCCTATATGATTTGTGATAGCCTCTACGAACTAAACCCTTCGGTTTATATAGACACCGGAGGGGCCTAGGGTTGTACAGAGTCGGTTTACAAAGAAAGGAAACTACACATCCGGATGCCAAGCTTGCCATCCACGCAAAGGAGAGTCCCATCTGGACACAGGGGAAGGCCTTCTATCTTGTATCTTCACGACCCATCATTCTAGCCCATGCTACACAGCCCGGACACCCGAGGACCCCATAATCCAGGACTCCCTCAGTAGCCCCAGAACTTGCCTTCAATGACGATGTAGTCTTTGGCTCATGTCTTTGGCTTTGCAAGGCAGGTTCTTCATTATAATCCGGATTGTCGATAATTCGGCGACAACCTCAACGTCTTTTACAATTCCCCCTGATGGCACTTCGATTTTCATGCGCGGGATGAATATGAACGGTCCATGTCTTTTTTCAAATAAACCCTTCACCACGCTCGGGCGGCGCCTATATAAAGGGATATGGATCTCCCAAGGCCATCTCGCACTGCGCAGAAGGAAAAACGGCCAAGTCTAGCCACAAAACAAAAGCCCTCATCATGGCCAGCGCCCCAGGCTCCTCTTCGCGCCCCCACGGCCCTCAAGAGGGAGATTGGCAGAGTTGCTCCGTGCCTCATATTCAACTAAGTTGGCTCCAAACACAGGGCTACCTCCCTCTCGCAGATCTAGTTCCCGTTCGAGCGGGATTATACTCAATCGGCAACGACGCGATAGCTGAGAATTTCCCCAATCCCAATAAGGAGGAGAGGGTGTGCTTCGTCCCTTTTCTGTTACGGGGCCTGGGATTTCCAATCCATCCCTTCCTCCGGGGGCTATCAAAATTTTACGGCATCCAACTGCATAACCTCACCCCAGGTTCGATTCTCCACATCTCAGGCTTTGTTGCCCTCTGTGAGTTATTTCTAGTCATCGAGCCCCATTTCAGATTATGGAGGAAATTCTTCTGCCTCATTCCCCGCCATAAGGGGGGTTCCATATTTGAAGTGGGTGGTGCCGAAGTATGGCATATTACTGGATCCGGATACCCTGTAGGAACTCCTAAAGAAGCGTACCCGCAGTGGTCTTCGGAATGGTTCTATATGGATGATGTTCCGCTGCCATATCCAGTCAGGCGCAGTCTCCCTGAATTTTCCAGCGCTCCCCTAAAGAAGCGCCTCAACTGGCGTCCCCGAAGTCCCAAAGAAGAGGACAATGTGGAGATACAGAGGTTGGTCAGCAAGGTCAGGCTGTTGGCCCACTCCGGACTCTCAATAGTTGAAGTCATGGCGATCGCAATAAAGAGGTGTGTGCAGCCTCTTCAATCCAGAGTAACTCCTTTATGGTGTTACAACGGAGAAGACGACGCGTCCCGTTACAGACGGCAAGGCCCGGATACCCCAGCCAAATTGGCCTCCATTTTGGCCGATCTATACAAGGGCGAAAAAGAAGATTTTCTCCGGTTAAACTGTCGGGAGGCCTATTCCATGTACACCCCTATTGAATGGGTAAGATCTCGATTCGGTTGTGCTTATTTTATTGCATGACAGACACTAATCGAATGTACTTTTTTTGTTGCCACCAACTAGTCATGGAGGAGGATGATCGAGGACGTCCACTGTCCTGCTCCTCAGCCGGAGGATCAGACTCGCGATAAAGATGTTGGTTTTTGCGAGGATCCAGATATATATATATATAGAGAGAGAGAGAGAGAGAGAATTTGACGATGGGGTATTCTATCAGGTGATCCTTGACGGTTTGGAGGTGGCCATCATCACTGACTACCCTCGCCTTTACCCATTCTGCATTGTGAGTATCCAGAGGCTTCTTAATAAGAGGTCCCCATCTGTACCCTTATCCATTGTACTAATCTGGATCTTTAACAGGATCGACGCTCCAGGGACCGTGCCTCCTCGAGGGTGGCCCCCACACAAGGCCGTCGTTCAAAACGGAAAGGGACCAGAAGTACCAAGGAGACTTCATAGTCTTCCAAGAGGTATGTGTACTTAATGCATGCCTAGGCATGAGTCTGGATTATTAAGAGTCTCCCCCTTTTTATTTTTAGGAGGAGTACGCGGCAAACGGTGGGAAAATGCCCAATTAGCCAAATGCCCACTAATCCGGTGTCGAACTCGCTGGCTAGGACGCAAGCAAATGTCGCGCCCGTTCTGCCTCCTAAAGAGGATTCGGATGACGTGTCGGTCACGAATTCTGAAGTGGAGAGCGTGATGAATCACCGTCGCTCGAAGGAAGCTATGCGTGCTCGGCCTTGTCCGAACAAGAATTCACCGCACTGAGTTCGACGGATGCTTATATCCGAGCCGCTCAAGATGGCCTTGCCAGAGCTTACATCTGTTCTTAATGAAAATACACATAAAGTTTGACACAATTTTGCATGGTCGTATGCCAGTAGCCCCCGAGACTTGAAGCAGTTGGCCCAACTGATTTAAGGGTCATTATATCATTAGGTACTCACGGAGAAAAATAACAGATTGTCCAAGGAGCTTGAAGAATATCGGACCAAGCTAACTGTTGTCACAGCTGAACTAGAAAATTTGAAGAATTCTAAGAAGGCACCTGATGGTAAGCACAACAGTGTCCGGAAAATACAATTATGCGCCAATAATGATTTTTAAATATGCATTGTTTTGTTTTCAGCGGCAAGATCGATAGAGCAGTTGGAGGTGAGGCTAAGGGCTGCTCGGGCGGACAAACAACATGCCGAAGGGCAAGAAGCCATTGTTCGACGTGTATTAACATGGACCATTAATGAGAAGAACAAATGACAGGATGCAAACATCAAGCAAGCCGAAGAGCTAAAGGACGTACGAGCCCAACTATTGGATGCCTTGAAGGAGAACAGAAAACTGAAAGGCGGCATATTCAGTATGTCCTTTATCCTGACTTTCATACGGTCCCCTGATGGAAAATTTTACTAAATTGTTCCTGTAGGTTTGCTAACCGGGCGGCCCGAGGGAGAAGCGTCTGGATTTCAAGGCGACCTGCTGCAAGAGCTATGCCAAGTGCACGAGCAACCTCAGAAAGCCATGAGGAACATGGCTAAGGCTTTGTGGCCATCCGATTCTTCTCGAGAAATTATGGAGGAGCTCGTGAATTTATTCAAGGGAGCTCTATGCTCAAAACAATAATAAGCTTCTATTGAGAGAAGCCCCCAGTTGTGGTGGGGTGTGTACATTTACGAATGTATACCCCGCAAGTGTGTGGCTTACCAGAACACATGTTAGAAATCGTATAAAACGAGAAAAAGGAAAAATTGAAAGGAGGAAAATGAACGAACAAAGGTATATGTCCGGACTTAGGCGTAGAATCTTCAGAGCCGAGAAGTGTTCCATGGGTTCGGCTCTAAGCGATTATCCGATGCATTGTGAAGGCGATAGGCTCCCCCAATGAGAACTTCATCTATAATGAAGGGACCCTCCCATTTGGGTTTGAGCTTGTCCTTTTTCTTCTCTAGTAGGCGTAGAAAGAGCTCACCAACATTATAAATCTTTGTCCGCGCTTCTCTGCTTTGATATCTCCGAGCCTGTTGTTGATAAAATGCGGAACGTGCCTTCGCAACATCGCGCTCCTCCTCCAGGCCGTCTAGATCGTCATGTCGATTGAGCTCGGCTTCTCTCTCTTCATACATGCGCACTCGATGTGAGTCATGAATAATGTTGCAAGGCACGATAACTGATGTCTACTACACAACCTTCTTCTTGTAGACATTGTTGGGCCTCCAAGTGCAGAGGTTTGTAGGACAGTAGCAAATTTCCCTCAAGTGGATGACCTAAGGTTTATCAATCCGTAGGAGGCGTAGGATGAAGATGGTCTCTCTCAAACAACCCTGCAACCAAATAACAAAGAGTCTCTTGTGTCCCCAACACACCCAATACAATGGTAAATTGTATAGGTGCACTATTTCGGCGAAGAGATGGTGATACAAGTGCAATATGGATAGTAGATAATGGTTTTTGTAATCTGAAAATATAAAAACAGCAAGGTAACTAATGATAAAAGTGAGCGTAAACGGTATTGCAATGCTAGGAAACAAGGCCTAGGGTTCATACTTTCACTAGTGCAAGTTCTCTCAACAATAATAACATAACTAGATCACATAACTATCCCTCAACATGCAACAAAGAGTCACTCCAAAGTCACTAATAGCGGAGAACAAACGAAGAGATTATGGTAGGGTATGAAACCACCTCAAAGTTATTCTTTCCAATCAATCCGCTGGGTTATTCCTATAACTGTCACAAACAGCCCTAGAGTTCGTACTAGAATAACACCTTAAGACACAAATCAACCAAAACCCTAATGTCACCTAGATACTCCAATGTCACCTCAAGTATCTATGGGTATGACTATACGATATGCATCACACAGTCTCAGATTCATCTATTCAACCAACACATAGAACCTCAAAGAGTGCCCCAAAGATTCTACCGGAGAGTCAAGACGAAAACGTGTGCCAACCCCTATGCATAGATTCCCAAGGTCACGGAACCCGCAAGTTGATCACCAAAACATACATCAAGTACATCAATAGAATACCCCATTGTCACCACGGGTATCCCACGCAAGACATACATCAACTGTTCTCAAATCCTTAAAGACTCAATCCGATAAGATAACTTTAAAGGGAAAAACTCAATCCATTACAAGAGAGTAGAGGGGAGAAACATCATAAGATCCAACTATAATAGCAAAGCTCGCGATACATCAAGATCGTATCACCTCAAGAACACGAGAGAGAGATCAAACACATAGCTACTGGTACATACCCTCAGCCCCGAGGGAGAACTACTCCCTCCTCGTCATGGAGAGCGCCGGGATGATGAAGATGGCCACCGGAGAGGGATTCACCCTCCGGCAGGGTGCCGGAACGGGTCTAGATTGGCTTTCGGTGGCTATGGAGGCTTCTGGCGGCGGAACTCCCGATCTATTGTCGTCTCCGATAGTTTTAGGGTATATGGATATATATATAGGCGGAAGAAATACATCATGGGAGCCACGAGGGGGCCACGAGGGTGGAGGGCGCGCCCAGGGGGGTGGGCGCGCCCCCTGCCTCGTGCTCTCCTCGTTGATCCCTTGATGTGCACTCCAAGTCTCCTATATTGCTTTCTTTCCAAAAATAACTTTTCCGAAGGTTTCATTCCATTTGGACTCCGTTTGATATTCCTTTTCTGCGAAACACTGAAACAAGGGGAAAACAGAAACTGGCACTGGGCTCTAGGTTAATAGGTTAGTCCCAAAAATCATATAAAATAGCATATAAATGCATATAAAACATACCATGTTGATAATATAATAGCATGGAACAATCAAAAATAGATACGTTGGAGACATATCAGCATCCCCAAGCTTAATTCCTGCTCGTCCTCGAGTAGGTAAATGATAAAAATAGAATTTTTGTTGTGGAATGCTACCTAACATATTTATCCATGTAATCTTCTTTATTGTGGCAGGAATATTCAGATCCATAAGATTCAATACAAAAGTTTAATATTGACATAAAAACAATAATACTTCAAGCATACTAACTAAGCAATCATGTCTTCTCAAAATAACATGGCCAAAGAAAGTTCATCCCTACAAAATCATATAGTTTGGTCATGCTCCATTTTCATCACACAAGAATGCTCTCATCATGCACAACCCCGATGACAAGCCAAGAAATTGTTTCATACTTTAGTAATCTCAAACTTTTTTCAACTTTCACGCAATACATGAGCGTGAGCCATGGATATAGCACTATGGGTGGAATAGAATATAATGAGGGGGTTATGTGGAGAAGACAAAAAGGAGAAAGTCTCACATCGACGCGGCTAATCAATGGGCTACGGAGATGCCCATCAATTGATGTCAATGCAAGGAGTAGGGATTGCCATGCAATGGATGCACTAGAGCTATAAATGTATGAAAGCTCAACAAAAGAAACTAAGTGGGTGTGCATCCAACTTGCTTGCTCACGAAGACCTAGGGCACTTGAGGAGCCCCATTGTTGGAATATACAAGCCAAGTTCTATAATGAAAAATTCACACTAGTATATGGAAGTGACAAAACAAGAGACTCTCTATCATAAAGATCATGGTGCTACTTTGAAGCACAAGTGTGGTAAAAAGGATAGTAGCATTGTCCCTTTTATTTTTTTATTTTTTTTATTTGGCCCCCTTTTTGGCCTTTTTTTATTTGGCCTTTCTTTTTCTTTTATTTTTTTGGCCTTTTTTGGACAATGCTCTATTAATGATGATCATCACACTTCTATTTATTTACAACTCAAAGATTACAACTCGATACTAGAACAAAGTATGACTCTATATGAATGCCTCCGGCGGTGTACCGGGATAGCAATGAATCAAGAGTGACATGTATGAAAAATTATGAATGGTGGCTTTGCCACAAATACAATGTCAACTACATGATCATGCAAAGCAATATGACAATGATGATGCGTGTCATAATAAACAGAACGGTGGAAAGTTGCATGGCAATATATCTCGGAATGGCTATGGAAATGCCATAATAGGTAGGTATGGTGGCTGTTTTGAGGAAGATATAAGGAGGTTTATGTGTGAAAGAGCGTATCATATCACGGGGTTTGGATGCACCGGCGAAGTTTGCACCAACTCTCAATGTGAGAAAGGGCAATGCACGGTACCGAAGAGGCTAGCAATGATGGAAGGGTAAGAGTGCGTATAATCCATGGACTCAACATTAGTCATAAAGAACTCACATACTTATTGCAAAAATTTACAAGTCATCAAAAATCAAGTATTACGCGCATGCTCCTAGGGGGATAGATTGGTAGGAAAGACCATCGCTCGTCCCCGACCGCCACTCATAAGGAAGACAATCAAATAACACCTCATGTTTCAAATTTGTTACACAACGTTTACCATATGTGCAACACAAGTATTCCTCAAATTCACAACTACTCGACTAGCACAATTTTGATATCACTATCTCCATATCTCAAAACAATCATCAAGTATCAAACTTCTCTTAGTATTCAATGCACTTATATGAAAGTTTTTATTATATCCCTCTTGGATGCCCATCATATTAGGACTAAATTCATAACCAAAACACATTACCATGCTGATTAGAACTCTCAAAATAATATAAGTGATGCATGAGAGTTCATCTATTTCTATAAAATAAAACCACCACCGTGCTCTAAAAGGATATAAGTGAAGCACTTGAGCAACAACAAACTACTCCGAAGGATATAAGTGAAGATCAATGAGTAGTCGAGTAATTATGCAACTATGTGAAGACTCTCTAACATTTAAGAATTTCAGATCTTGGTATTTTATTCAAACAGCAAGCAAAACTAAATAAAATAAAATGACTCTCCAAGCAAAACACATATCATGTGGTAAATAAAAATATAGCTCCAAGTAAAGTTACCGATGAACGAAGACGAAAGAGGGGATGCCTTCCGGAGCATCCCCAAGCTTAGGATCTTGGTTGTCCTTGAATATTACCTTGGTGTGCCCTGGGAATCCCCAAGCTTAGGCTCTTTCCACTCCTTATTCCATAGTCCATAGAATCTTTACCCGAAATTTGAAAACTTCACAACACAAAACTTAACAGAAAACTCGTAAGCTCCGTTAGTATAAGAAAATAAATCACCACTTAGGTACTGTTTTGAACTCATTCTAAATTCATATTGGTGTAATATCTACTGTATTACAACTTATCTATGGTTCATACCCTCCGATACTACTCATAGATTCATCAAAATAAGCAAACAACACATAGAAAACAGAATCTGTCAAAAACAGAACAGTCTGTAGTAATCTGGATCAAACGTATACTTATGGAACTCATAAAATTCTCAAATAAATTGGTGGACCTGGGAAATTTATCTATTAATCAACTTCAAAAATAATTAACTAAATAGCACTCTCCAATAAAACATGGCAGCAAATCTCGTGAGCGCTAAAGTTTCTGTTTTTTTACAGCATGATCGCAAAGACTTCACCCAAGTCTTCCCAAAGGTTCTACTTGGCACAAACACTAATTAAAACATAAAACCACATCTAAACAGAGGCAATATGAATTATTTATTACTAAACAGGAGCAAAAAGTAAAGAACAAGAATAGGATTGGGTTGCCTCCCAACAAGCGCTATCGTTTAACGCCCCTAGCTGGGCATGATGATTTCAATGATGCTCACATAAAGGATAAGAATTGAAACATAAAGAGAGCATCATGAAGAATATGACTAGCACATTTAAGTCTAACCCACTTCCTATGCATAGGGATTTTGTGAGCAAACAACTTATGGAAATAAGAATCAACTTGCATAGGAAGGTAAAACAAGCATAACTTCAAAACTTTAAGCACATAGAGAGGAAACTTGATATTATTGCAATTCCTACAAGCATATATTCCTCCATCATAATAATTTTCAGTAGCATCATGAATGAATTCAACAATATAACCAGCACCTAAAGCATTCTTTTCATGATCTACAAGCATAGAATTTTTATTACTCTCCACATAAGCAAAATTCTTCTCATTCGGAATAGTGGGAGTATCATAAGAGACTCGAATACTATAAATTGTTTACACATTAAGAGAGTGATGTTTAGAAAAGGGGTAATCATAATCATGACAAGTTTTATAAAGATAATCACTACTTTTATAGCATAAGTATCATCACAATAATCATCATAGATAGGAGGCATGCTGTCATCATTATAAATTTGCATATCAAAACTTGGGAGACTAAAAATATCATCTTCATTAAACGTAGCATCCCCAAGCTTGGGACAAACGTTAATTGCAGCAAATATATTCTCAAAAACATCATCTTCATCAAACATAGCATCCCCAAGCTTGGGCCTTTTCATATCATAAGCATAATCACTCTCATCATTAATAGTATGGATAGCACCAATAGTATAGCAATTATCATATTCTTCCAAGCAAGTGCCAAAAAGATTTTCAAGATCATAAGAAGTATCATTATCTTCCACAATTATATTTTCATGAGGCACAATAGTAATAGGAGCAGCATTATTTGGGGGAGATATCTTTTTACCTATCTTCCTTTTTATTTTCTTATTCTTCACCACATCATGTGTGGGTTCAATCCTCTTTTTGGAGCTCCTTATTAATGAGATTAGTTGAATAGGAGGCTCCTCCTCGTTACCTGATTCAACATAAGAAATAATAGGAGGGTATTGGGAAGTCTCTTCCCTTTAATTAATATTCTTTTCATCTTCTATTTATTTTCTTTTCTTTATGTAGTTGGCAATATAAAGATTTTCAATACAATTCACCGCACAATACATATAAATTTTCTCTAGATCAAAGCCAAGAAGTTTATCACGGGCAAATACTGGAAGATAGTTAGTTATACGTTTCATTTCTTCGTAACCCATAAGCAAACTAAGTTCATTATGATGTGCAAGAGAAATCAAGTCATCACAATTTTTGGAAACGATTAGATCATGAAACAATTTGCATCGAATGGTTAAATGACCATGTTCATTGCAAATCTCACAAGTATGGCCAAGAAAATTTAAATTTTCAGCACAAACATCTACCCTTTCTTGCAACAATTTAGTTTCTAAATACTTATGCCTCTTGCAAAATCTATCTTCCCTAATTGGTGTGTACTTGCAAACCCAATGCACTCCACAAAAATTGACATGTTTATAGGAGACATTTTCATCATAACTAATGCAATCATCATTAGTACTATGGATATTCAAGGAATTCATACTAACAACATTGCAATCATGCTCATCATTCAAAGATTTAGTGCCAAACATTTTAATGCATTCTTCCTCTAACACTTTGGCGCAATTTTCCTTTCCATCATACTCGCGAAATATATTAAAAAGATGAAGCATATGAGGCAAACTTAATTCCATATTTTTTGTAATTTTCTTATATAAACTAAACTAGTGATAAAACAAGAAACTAGAAGAATCGATCGCAAGATCTAAAGATATACTTTCAAGCACTCACCTCCACGGCAACGGCGCCAGAAAAGAGTTTGATGTCTACTACACAACCTTCTTCTTGTAGACGTTGTTGGGCCTCCACGTGCAGAGGTTTGTAGGACAGTAGAAAATTTCCCTCAAGTGGATGACCTAACGTTTATCAATCTGTAGGAGGCGTAGGATGAAGATGGTCTCTCTCAAACAACCCTGCAACCAAATAACAAAGAGTCTCTTGTGTCCCCAACACACCCAATGCAATGGTAAATTGTATAGGTGCACTAGTTCGGCAAAGAGATGGTGATACAAGTGCAATATGGATAGTAGATAATGGTTTTTGTAATCTAAAAATATAAAAACAGCAAGGTAACTAATGATAAAAGTGAGTGTAAACGGTATTGCAATGCTAGGAAACAAGGCCTAGGGTTCATACTTTCACTAGTGCAAGTTCTCTCAACAATAATAACATCATTGGATCACATAACTATCCCTCGACATGCAACAAAGAGTCACTCCAAAGTCACTAATAGAGGAGAACAAATGAAGAGATTATGGTAGGGTACAAAACCACCTCAAAGTTATTCTTTCCAATCAATCTGCTGGGTTATTCCTATAAGTGTCACAAACAGCCCTAGAGTTCATACTAGAATAACACCTTAAGACACAAATCAACCAAAACCCTAATGTCACCTAGATACTCCAATTTCACCTCAAGTATCTGTGGGTATGATTATATGATATGCATCACACAATCTCAGATTTATCTATTCAACCAACACATAGAACCTCAAAGAGTGCCCCAAAGATTCTACCGGAGAGTCAAGACGAAAACGTGTGCCAACCCCTATGCATAGATTCCCAAGGTCACGAAACCCGCAAGTTGATCACCAAAACATACATCAAGTACATCAATAGAATACCCCATTGTCACCACGAGTATCCCACGCAAGACATACATCAAGTGTTCTCAAATCCTTAAAGACTCAATCCGATAAGATAACTTCAAAGGGAAAACTCAATCCATTACAAGAGAGTAGAGGGGGAGAAACATCATAAGATCCAACTATAATAGCAAAGCTCGTGATACATCAAGATCGTATCACCTCAAGAACACAAGAGAGAGAGAGATCAAACACATAGCTACTGGTACATACCCTCAGCCCCGAGGGAGAACTACTCCCTCCTCGTCATGGAGAGCGCCGGGATGATGAAGATGGCCACCGGAGAGGGATTCCCCCTCCGGCAGGGTGCCGGAACGGGTCTAGATTGGCTTTCGGTGGCGACGAGTAAAGTGACTTGCCGGTAACGAGATTGAACGAGGTATTGGGATACCGACGATCGAGTCTCGGGCAAGTAACGTACCGATTGACAAAGGGAATTGTATACGTAATTGATTAAGTCCTCGACATCGTGGTTCATCTGATGAGATCATCGAGGAGCATGTGGGAGCCAACATGGGTATCCAGATCCCGCTGTTGGTTATTGACTGGAGAGCCGTCTCGGTCATGTCTACGTGTCTCCCGAACCCGTAGGGTCTACACACTTAAGGTTCGGTGATGCTAGGGTTGTAGAGATATGAGTATGCAGTAACCCGAAAGTTGTTCGGAGTCCCGGATGAGATCCTGGACGTCACGAGGAGTTCCGGAATGGTCCGGATGTGAAGAATTATATATAGGAAGTGCAGTTTCGGCCATCGGGAGAGTTTCGGGGGTCACCGGTATTGTATCGGGACCACCGGAAGGGTCCCGGGGGTCCACCCATCCCGGAGGGCCCCATCGGCTGAAGTGGGGAGGGGAACCAGCCCATAGTGGGCTGGTGCGCCCCCCCTTGGGCCCCCCATGCGCCTAGGGTTGGGAACCCTAGGGGAGGGGGCGCCTCCACTTGCCTTGGGGGGTACTCCACCCCCTTGGCCGCCGCCCCCCCTAGGAGATCCCATCTCCTAGGGTCGGCGCACCCCCTAGGGGGGCCTATATAAAGGGGGGAGGGAGGGCAGCACACACCTCAAGTCTTGGCGCCTCCCTCTCCCCTGCTACACCTCTCCCTCTCGCAGAAGCTCGGCGAAGCCCTGCTGCGATCACTGCTGCATCCACCACCACAACGTCGTTCTGCTGGATCTTCATCAACCTCTCCTTCCCCCTTGCTGGATCAAGGAGGAGACGTCATCTGCTCCGTATGTGTGTTGAACGCGGAGGTGCCGTCCGTTCGGCACTTGGTCATCGGTGATTTGGATCACGGCGAGTACGACTCCATCATCCCCGTTCTCTTGAATGCTTCCGCTCGCGATCTACAAGGGTATGTAGATGCACTCTCCTCTCGTTGCTAGTTGACTCCGTAGATTGATCTTGGTGAAACGTAGGAAAATTTTTTGTTTTCTGCAACGTTCCCCAACAGTGGCATCATGAGCTAGGTCTATGCGTAGTTACTATGCACGAGTAGAACACAAAGTAGTTGTGGGCGTCGATATTGTCAATTTGCTTGCCGTTACTAGTCTTATCTTGATTCGGCGGCATCGTGGGATGAAGCGGCCCGGACCAACCTTACACGTACGCTTACGTGAGACCGGTTCCACCGACTGACATGCACTAGTTGCATAAGGTGGCTGGCAGGTGTCTGTCTCTCCCACTTTAGTCGGATCGGATTCGATGAATAGGGTCCTTATGAAGGGTAAATAGAAATTGGCAATTCACGTTGTGGTTTTGGCGTAGGTAAGAAAACGTTCTTGCTAGAACTCTATTGCAGCCACGTAAAACTTGCAACAACAATTAAAGGACGTCTAACTTGTTTTTTGCAGCAAGTGTCATGTGATGTGATATGGCCAAAGTTGTGATGAATGATGAATGATATATATGTGATGTATGAGATCATGTTCTTGTAATAGGAATCACGACTTGCATGTCGATGAGTATGACAACCGGCAGGAGCCATAGGAGTTGTCTTTATTTTTTGTATGACCTGCGTGTCATTGAGAAACGCCATGTAAATTACTTTACTTTATTGCTAAACGTGTTAGGCATAGTAGTAGAAGTAATAGTTGGCGAGCAACTTCATGGAGACACGATGATGGAGATCATGGTGTCATGTCGGTGACAAGATGATCATGGAGCCCCAAGATGAAGATCAAAGGAGCTATATGATATTGGCCATATCATGTCATTATTATTTGATTGCATGTGATGTTTATCATGTTTTTGCATCTTGTTTACTTAGAACGACGGTAGTAAATAAGATGATCCCTCATAATAATTTCAAGAAAGTGTTCCCCCTAACAGTGCGCCATTGCGACAGCTCGTTGTTTCAAAGCACCACGTGATGATCGGGTGTGATAGATTCCAACGTTCACATACAATGGGTGTAAGACAGATTTACACATGCAAACACTTAGGTTGACTGGACGAGCCTGGCATGTACAGACATGGCCTTGGAACACAGAAGACCGAAAGGTCGAGCGTGAGTTATAGAAGATACGATCAACATGAAGATGTTCACCGATGTTGACTAGTCCATCTCACGTGATGATCGGACACGGCCTAGTTGACTCGGATCATGTTATACTTAGATGACTGGAGGGATGTCTATCTGAGTGGGAGTTCATTGAATAATTTGATTAGATGAACTTAATTATCATGAACTTAGTCTAAAATCTTTACAATATGTCTTGTAGATCAAATGGCCAAAGTTGTCCTCAACCTCAACGCGTTCCTAGAGAAAACCAAGCTGAAAGACGATGGCAGCAACTATACGGACTGGGTCCGGAACCTGAGGATCATCCTCATTGCTGCCAAGAAAGATTATGTCCTACGAGCACCGCTAGGTGAAGCACCCGCTTTCCCTCAGAACAAGACGTTATGAACGCTTGGCAGACACGTGCTGATGATTACTCCCTCGTTCAGTGCGGCATGCTTTACAGCTTAGAACCGGGGCTCCAAAAGCGTTTTGAGCGACACGGAGCATATGAGATGTTCGAAGAGCTGAAAATGGTTTTCCAAGCTCATGCCCGGGTCGAGAGATATGAAGTCTCCGACAAGTTCTTCAGCTGTAAGATGGAGGAAAATAGTTCTGTCAGTGAGCACATACTCTTCAGATGTCTGGGTTGCATAACCGCTTGACTCAGCTGGGAGTTAATCTCCCGGATGACGCGGTCATTGACAGAATCCTTCAGTCACTTCCACCGAGCTACAAGAGCTTTGTGATGAACTTCAATATGCAGGGGATGGAAAAGACCATTCCTGAAGTATTTGCAATGCTGAAATCAGCAGAGGTAGAAGTCAAAAAGGAACATCAAGTGTTGATGGTGAATAAAACCACTAAGTTCAAGAAAGGCAAGGGTAAGAAGAACTTCAAGAAGGACGGCAAGGGAGTTGCCGCGCCCGGTAAGCAAGCTGCCGAGAAGAAGCCAAAGAATGGACCCAAGCCCGAGACTGAGTGTTTTTATTGCAAGGGAAGTGGTCACTGGAAGCAGAACTGCCCCAAATACTTAGCGGACAAGAAGGCCGGCATCACGAAAGGTATATGTGATATACATGTAATTGATGTGTACCTTACCAGTACTCGTAGTAGCTCCTGGGTATTTGATACCGGTGCGGTTGCTCACATTTGTAACTCAAAGCAGGAGCTGCGGAATAAGCGGAGACTGGCGAAGGACGAGGTGACGATGCGCGTCGGGAATGGTTCCAAGGTCGATGCGATCGCCGTCGGCACGCTACCTCTACATTTACCTATGGGATTAGTTTTAAACCCCAATAATTGTTATTTAGTGCCAGCTTTGAGCATGAACATTGTATCAGGATCTCGTTTAATTTGAGATGGCTACTCATTTAAATCTGAGAATAATGGTTGTTCTATTTATATGAGAGATATGTTTTATGGTCATGATCCGATGGTGAATGGTTTATTCTTAATGAATCTCGAGCGTAATGTTACACATATTCATAGTGTGAATACCAAAAGATGTAAAGTTGATAATGATAGTCCCACATACTTGTGGCACTGCCGCCTTGGTCACATAGGTGTCAAACGCATGAAGAAGCTCCATGCAGATGGACTTTTGGAGTCTCTTGATTACGAATCATTTGACACGTGTGAACCATGCCTCATGGGTAAAATGACCAAGACTCCGTTCTCAGGAACAATGGACCGAGCAACCAACTTATTGGAAATCATACATACTGATGTGTGCGGTCCAATGAGTGTTGAGGCTCGCGGTGGCTATCGTTATGTTCTCACCCTCACTGATGACTTGAGTAGATATGGGTATGTCTACTTAATGAAACACAAGTCTGAGACCTTTGAAAAGTTCAAGGAATTTCAGAGTGAGGTTGAGAATCAACATGACAGGAAAATCAAGTTCTTGCAATCATATCGTGGGGGAGAATACTTGAGTCACGAATTTGGCACACACTTAAGAAAATGTGGAATAGTTTCAAAACTCACGCCGCCTAGAACACCTCAGCGTAATGGTGTGTCCGAACATCGTAATCGCACTCTATTAGATATGGTGCGATCTATGATGTCTCTTACCAATTTACCGCTATCATTTTGGGGCTATGCTTTAGAGACTGCCGCATTCACTTTAAAAAGGGCTCCGTCAAAATCCGTTGAGACGACACCGTATGAATTATGGTTTGGGAAGAAACCTAAGCTGTCGTTTCTAAAAGTTTGGGGATGCGATGCTTATGTCAAGAAACTTCAACCTGAAAAGCTCGAACCCAAGTCGGAAAAATGCGTCTTCATAGGATACCCTAAAGAAACTATTGGGTATACCTTCTACCTCAGATCCGAAGGCAAGATCTTTGTTGCCAAGAATGGATCCTTTCTAGAGAAAGAGTTTCTCTCGAAGGAAGTAAGTGGGAGGAAAGTAGAACTCGATGAAGTATTACCTCTTGAACCGGAAAGTGGCGCAACATAGGAAAATGTTCCTGAGGTGCCTGCACCGACTAGAGAGGAAGTTAATGATGATGATCATGAAACTTCAGATCAAGTTGCTACTGAACTTCGTAGGTCCATAAGGACACGTTCCGCACCAGAGTGGTACGGCAACCCTGTCTTGGAAATCATGTTGTTAGACAACGGTGAACCTTCAAACTATGAAGAAGCGATGGCGGGCCCGGATTCTGACAAATGGCTGGAAGCCATGAAATCCGAGATAGGATCCATGTATGAAAACGAAGTATGGACTTTGACTGACTTGCCCGTTGATCGGCGAGCCATAGAAAATAAATGGATCTTTAAGAAGAAGACAGACGCGGATGGTAATGTGACCATCTATAAAGCTCGGCTTGTCGCTAAGGGTTATCGACAAGTTCAAGGGGTTGACTACGATGAGACTTTCTCACCTGTAGCGAAGCTGAAGTCCGTCCGAATCATGTTAGCAATTGTCGCATTCTATGGTTATGAGATATGGCAAATGGACGTCAAAACGGCATTCCTTAATGGTTTCCTTAAGGAAGAATTGTATATGATGCAGCCGGAAGGTTTTGTTGATCCTAAGAATGCTGATAAGGTGTGCAAGCTCCAACACTCGATTTATGGGCTGGTGCAATCATCTTGGAGTTGGAACATTCGCTTTGATGAGATGATCAAAGCGTTTGGGTTTATGCAGACTTATGGAGAAGCCTGCATTTACAGGAAAGTGAGTGGGAGCTCTGTAGCATTTCTCATATTATATGTAGATGACATACTTTTGATGGGAAATGATATAGAACTTTTGGACAGCATTAAGGCCTACTTGAATAAGAGTTTTTCAATGAAGGACCTTGGAGAAGCTGCTTATATATTAGGCATCAAGATCTATAGAGATAGATCAAGATGCCACATTGGTCTTTCACAGAGCATGTACCTTGACAAGATATTGAAGAAGTTCAAAATGGATCAGTCAAAGAAGGGGTTCTTGCCTATATTGCAAGGTACGAGATTGAGCATGGCTCAAAGCCCGACCATGGCAGAAGATAGAGAAAAGATGAGTGTCGTCCCCTATGCCTCAGCCATAGGGTCTATCATGTATGCTATGCTGTGTACCAGACCTGATGTAAACCTTGCCATAAGTTTGGTAGGAAGGTACCAAAGTAATCCCGGCATGGAACACTGGACAGCGGCCAAGAATATCCTGAAGTACCTAAAAAGGACTAAGGATGTTTCTCGTTTATGGAGGTGACGAAGAGCTCGTCGTAAAGGGTTACGTCGATGCTAGCTTCGACACAGATCTGGATGACTCTAAGTCACAAACCGGATACGTGTATATTTTGAATGGTGGGGCAGTAAGCTGGTGCAGTTGCAAGCAAAGCGTTGTGGCGGGATCTACATGTGAAGCGGAGTACATGGCAGCCTCGGAGGCAGCACACGAAGCAGTCTGGGTGAAGGAATTCATTACCGACCTAGGAGTCATACCCAATGCGTCGGGGCCGATGACTCTCTTCTGTGACAACACTGGAGCTATTGCCCTTGCCAAGGAGCCCAGGTTTCACAGGAAGACCAGGCATATCAAGCGTCGCTTCAACTCCATTCGTGAAAGTGTTCAAAATGGAGACATAGAAATTTGTAAAGTACATACGGACCTGAATGTAGCAGATCCGTTGACTAAACCTCTCCCTAGAGCAAAACATGATCAACACCAGAATTCCATGGGTGTTCGATTCATCACAATGTAACTAGAATATTGAATCTAGTGCAAGTGGGAGACTGTTGGAAATATGCCCTAGAGGCAATAATAAAATGGTTATTATTATATTTCTTTGTTCATGATAATTGTCTATTGTTCATGCTATAATTGTGTTATCCGGAAATCGTAATACATGTGTGAACACATAGACCACAACACGTCCCTAGTGAGCCTCTAGTTGACTAGCTCGTTGATCAAAAGATAGTCATGGTTTCCTGACTATGGACATTGGATGTCATTGATAACGGGATCACATCATTAGGAGAATGATGTGATGGACAAGACCCAATCCTAAGCTTAGCTCAAAGATCGTGTAGTTTGTTTGCTGTAGCTTTTCTGAGTGTCAAGTATCATTTCCTTAGACCATGAGATTGTGCAACTCCCGGATACCGTAGGAGTGCCTTGGGTGTGCCAAACGTCACAACGTAACTGGGTGACTATAAAGGTACATTACAGGTATCTCCAAAAGTGTTTGTTGGGTTGGCACGAATCAAGACTGGGATTTGTCACTTCGTATGACGGAGAGGTATCTCTGGGCCCACTCGGTAATGCATCATCACAATGAGCTCAAAGTGATCAAGTGGTTGATCACGGGATCATGCATTACGGTACGAGTAAAGTGACTTGCCGGTAACGAGACTGAACGAGGTATTGGGATACCGACAATCGAGTCTCGGGCAAGTAACGTACCGATTGACAAAGGGAATTGTATACGGGATTGATTAAGTCCTCGACATCATGGTTCATCCGATGAGATCATCGAGGAGCATGTGGGAGCCAACATGGGTATCCAGATCCCGCTGTTGGTTATTGACCGGAGAGCCGTCTCGGTCATGTCTACGTGTCTCCCGAACCCGTAGGGTCTACACACTTAAGGTTCGGTGACGCTAGGGTTGTAGAGATATGAGTATGCAGTAACCCGAAAGTTGTTCGGAGTCCCTGATGAGATCTCGGACGTCACGAGGAGTTCCGGAATGGTCCGGATGTGAAGAATTATATATAGGAAGTGCAGTTTCGGCCATCGGGAGAGTTTCGGGGGTCACCGGTATTGTACCGGGACCACCGGAAGGGTCCCAGGGGTCCACCGGGTGGGGCCACCCATCCTGGAGGGTGGGCTGAAGTGGGGAGAGGAACCAGCCCATAGTGGGCTGGTGCGCCTCCCCACCCTTGGGCCCCCCATGCTCCTAGGGTTGGGAACCCTAGGGGAGGGGGCGCCTCCACTTGCCTTGGGGGGTACTCCACCCCCTTGGCCGCCGCCCCCCTAGGAGATCCCATCTCCTAGGGCCGGTGCACCCCCCTAGGGGGGCCTATATAAAGGGGGGGAGGGAGGGCAGCACACACCTCAAGTCTTGGCGCCTCCCTCTCCCTTGCTACACCTCTCCCTCTCGCAGAAGCTCGGCGAAGCCCTGCTGCGATCACTGCTGCATCCACCATCACGCCGTCGTGCTGCTGGATCTTCATCAACCTCTCCTTCCCCCTTGCTGGATCAAGAAGGAGGAGCCGTCATCCGCTCCGTACGTGTGTTAAACGCGGAGGTGCCATCCGTTCGGCACTTGGTCATGGGTGATTTGGATCACGGCGAGTACGACTCCATCATCCCCGTTCTCTTGAACGCTTCCGCTCGCGATCTACAAGGGTATGTAGATGCACTCTCCTCTCGTTGCTAGTTGACTCCATAGATTGATATTGGTGAAACGTAGGAAAAAAATTTGTTTTCTGCAACGTTCCCCAACAGTACAAGGGCCTGTGCGTCGGATCGGGCTGTGGGCCAGAAGAAGCCTGTACGAAAGGCTTTACTTGCTAGGGCTCGGGCTGCGGCGTGATGACCACCGAGGCCAGCATGTATTTTGGCCAAGAGCTGTCGCCCCTCCTCTTTAGAGATACATCTTTGAAGGACTCCGGTGGTGCTTTTCTTGTAGAGCTCTCCCTCGTGGACTTTATAAGACTTAGAGCGTCGGACTATGCGATGGACCTCGTTCTAATCGTTAGAGAGCTCCTGCCTATTAAGGTAGGCCAAGAAGGGTCCGGCCTATTAAGGAAGGTGTAGGCTCGGTGCTCGAGCCCCCGATGGTATCCGAATCATGTTCGGCATCCGGGGGTATGATCAGCGCCGGACTATTATTTCCGCTCTCGTCCTGCCATACCATGGATGGTTTGAAAAGCTTCTCCAAAAAGGTGTTAGGGAGGACGGGGTCGCGTTTAGCTCCCAGACGAGCAAGGATGTCCACTTCCTGATTACTATCTTGAGCCACATGATGAAACTCGAGCCCCTCAAATCGAGCGGATATTCTAAGTATGGCATTGCGGTAAGCTACCATCTTTGGATCCTTTGCGTCGAATTCTCCATTTATTTGGGATATCACGAGGTTCGAATTCCCACGTAGTTCGAGGCGTTGTATGCCCATAGAAACGGCCATCCGGAGTCCATGCAGGAGTGCTTCATATTCGACTGCATTATTAGAATCCGTATACATGAGTTGTAATACATAACAGACTGTGTCCCCTGCACGGGAAATTAGGATGACACCAGCTCCCGGTCCGGCTAACATTTTGGAGCCGTCAAAGTACATCACCCAGTTGGAGTATGTGTTGTACTCTTTAGGGAGTTCGGCTTCTGTCCATTCGGCGACGAAGTCAGCCAACACCTGAGATTTAATAGCTCGGCGTGGCTTGTATGTTATTTCGAATGCTAAGAGCTCTATAGCCCATTTGGCAATACGGTCGGTGGCGTCTCAGTTGTTTGTGATATTATTGAGTGGTACTTCAGAGGCCACCGTGATCGACCACTCTTGAATATGAATATGATGTTAGTTTACATGTTAAATATTTTAAATGCTATTTAGGGTGAAACCTTAATCAATAGCGCACGATCCATCTTCTTTCGTACCGACACTGACCCGGATTGCAATGAACACCTCATCAAAGCAAAATTGGAGAAGAAACAAACCGTCGATAACTGTGCATGTACGCATCGGCAAAATTTTGCATAAAAACAGATTTCTCATCTTATGCCAAGAGAAAGAGACACCTTAACAAGACATATTGTAGGTCTTAGTCATGGTATTGGGTTAGGGCTGTGCGATATTTTCTCCTCCAGTTGTAACACACGGGCTCATTTGCTAGTAAGGCTAATACATGCCACCGACTATCAAAAATTGGCATGTTCTAAATACTAGAGCTATGGAGAAAGTTCACCCACAACTGTCCTTACCCTTGCCCTTGTCGTCTTCGTCGCACAAGTAGCGACCAAAGACGTCGAGTCAGATCTACTCACTGTCGGAGTTGTCTAATCCATCATCGGCCTCCTCCTCTTTGGAGCAGTCTGGCGAGGGCACATACCGCCAGAGTTTGCTCCTTTTTCTGAGGGCACGCACCATCCAGACTTGCTGCTTGACGAGGATGCGGGCCTGGAGGGGCATCCTCGGTTCTGTCCGACGCGGCATGCGACTCTGCCTTCGTTGTTTGCCGCACCCTCTCCCTCACTTGGCGGGCATACCAGTCCTAGGCGCATCCATGAGCGGGCCATCTACTAGCATTGGCCTTCTACTCAGAGATCGACGTCATGGGGACGAGGCTCCACGACAGGGGTTGCGTCGCCATCCTGGAGCCGCCCGGTTGGGCATGGCGATCCGCCACGGTCCCGTGCCTCGAGCTACCGGCGTGGGCGGATTCCCGCTGTAGCAACTCGGTCCGCGGTGCTCGGGCGAATTCCTCTTGAGAGCGGCGGAGAGCCAGGCGGATGGCCAGCTCCTGTGGGGACGAGGTCCCAGTCGATGAACTCGGAGTTGTCGGAATCATATCCGATGCTCGCCATGTCGAGGCCAGAGATCGCCGCAGAGGAGTTGGGGGAGGACAGACCGGTGCGGACTTGAAGTGAAGTGGAGTGGCAAGTGGCTAGGGTTACGTCTGGATGCGGATAGCATGGAGGATATTTGTTGGGTCAGGGTGGACCAACATGAGCCGGATCTGACATGGCAAACACGTCTAGGCCTCTCCCACAATCGTCTCAGATATGAGATCCGTATGAGAGGTATGGCTGGGTGACGAGTCACTGACCAGGCCGTCGGTGCAGGGCAATATAAAAGATCCGGCTGTAGCTCTAACCTGTGCACTTCCGAGTGGCCAGAGGACTTGGAAGCACTTGAGGTCTATATAGATGTCACGTGTGCTACGAGCATGTTGCATGATACCAACTGTATCTCTCAAGCAGTTTCATCAATCGCTATTGCCATCGTACGATCACAGCACGCGAAGGAGAAAACGTGCCGTGAGCACACCCGGGACCTGCAAGAGACTTTCGCCGACACCCTAAATAGTTGCGTAGCTCAGCTCTGTTTCATGACAAATATAGGGGTAACTCGATGGACCAGCCACACAAACAAACAATCGTGTGTTGCCGTGCAAGCAGATGAAATCAGTTGTAGGTTTTGAATACCAAATTAGCTACAACGCTGCATCAAGAATCTTCAAATATTGCCAGAAAATACTGCAGCTTGCAGTAGAAATCCACGAACAATACTGCAAAGGGTATCCAAAACTGTAATATAACCAAGTACTCAGGTCAAACCGTCAAACACAAAGTAATAGCATACGGGTAATGAGATCCAGATCCACCCTCGGAACAAGAAAATGGACGGAAATCTCTAGCTTAATTCAGTAACCACAGGCTTAGCATACGGCGCAGGCTTGACTGAACACTCATCACCATCTGTCCTCCAAAAAAAAGCCTCGGCCATTTCACTTTGATGGCTGCTTCTCCTTGGTCTTCTGGATCTTCAAAACCTTCTTCACAATCTTTTGCTCTTCGACAAGGAAAGCACGGATGATCCTGTAACAAACATGTTAGATAACAGACGATAGAGAACGCTAACCCAGCAGTTACTACAAGATGCACTAACCTCTCCCTAACAGCCTGACCAGATAGAACACCACCATAAGGACGGTTCACTGTTCTCCTGTTCCTGGATAATCTGGATCTTTTGTACTCAGTAGGCCTTAGATGAGGTATCTACAACAAGTCAAACAAATATTGTTACAACTTACAATGTCAAACCACTGATATTATACAACATGAAGCAAACTTAACCATCCGTCAATAGATTGAACAAATATTTTCTAATGATCCTATATCCATGTAAATTAAATAAACTTAAAAGGGAGACTAAATAAACATACAATGGAAATTTCATCCACAAAACAGTAGTTTTATTTAAACTCCCAACCAGCAAGTCTACTTGTTCTTTTACTCGTTTTATTTAAACTCACTTAGTCCACTAGTAAATCATGGACAGTAATAAACCATAATATCAAAGGCCCTTAAACATGAAAATCAACCAACTAGCCTTAGTCATACAATCTACAGTTTTTAGGCATTACAGCCCAGATTGTTTATGCTCGCCTGCAATGGTGATAAATTGCAACTATGTCCAATGTTGCAATTAAGTTCTTCATTTATAATAGCAATCTTCCCAGCAAAATTTTCAACGTCCCCGCTCACCCTACAAAGCACAGATGGTTGCAATAGCACCACTGTTGTATGTAACCAGTTTTGCATTCGAACTAACCTATTAATATTTAATGCAGTAAAATTACTGAACTCCAGTAGCAAACGCTGCAACAACAAATACATAGAACATGTACAGCTAATGAAGCCTAAATAGATCATTACCAGAAATGATGTTAAACATCACCAATGTGTATACACGCAACATCAAAAAGACACTACAGTTAACAAAATAAAACTGCTATCATCACGCCAGAAGCATACCATCAAACAGCTATGGCATATATAAAAGACCACGGAGGTCAGAAATGAAAATTGGGCAACTCATATATTGCCAAAAGTGCTGCAAACGAAGATGAAACTACAATAGGGCAACTCGATCCACCCCAATGGTTCGGGAAGGGATCACACAGTCGCTTACCCCCTGGATCTTCTTGCCTGTGACCGGACATTTGGGTCCGCTCGCCCTCTTCTTGGTGTACTGGTACACAAGCCTCCCTCCTGCACCAATCACACAGCACGCATCATCGCACACGAGTTCACCGCAAGTACTGCCCAAGAACTCGAATCGCAGCCTGGGAATCTGCCAGAAGGCACCCGTGGAGAACGCAGATCTCACCTGGGGTTTTGACGACCCTGGTCTGGTTGGACTTGGTGGCGTAGCTGTGCCGCTTCCGGTACGTCAGGCGCTGCACCATGGCGTCGACCTCGCTGTCGCTCGCTTCTCTCTGCGGGGGGCTGGGGCGGCGGCGGCGGCGGCTAAAACCCTGGACGAGCAAAAAATTGTGGGATGGTTCGGGGAGCGCATAAAAGGGAGGGTGCGGGATACCTGACCTACATCGGACGGCTTCCGAGGCCTCGATGTAACAGGAACGGTTAGGATGGCTTGTAGAGATGGAACTGACTTTTCTCCTTGACGATCGTCCTTTTTTTCTCAACCCCATTTTCTACGGGGATCCTAGCTTTTGTTCGTTAGAAAAGCAACATTAATAAAATATCCATTGATAGGCTTGTATATGATGTTATTTCTTCTTTTATTTAATCAATAAAGCTAGCCATGATGGTCTTTCTTCAAAAAAAAATCCATTGATAGGCTTGTATATGAAGTGGATCCACAGTTAACCCTATTTGAAGAAAGGTATAAAAAATATTTTGTCCAGCAAAGGTCAAAAATTTATACGATGTACACTACATGAAACACTACCATGTCGTGTCACACTCGCAAACAAACATATGAGAATCTAGTCCACTTATCCTACTTGTTCGACTGGAAGATATGAAGCACATGTTATTCCTCTGTGATAAAGCAAAGGAGGTTTGAAAAAGGTTGAGGATGAATGATATTATTGATAAAGGCTGTGTGGTTGATCGTGCGGGAGAGCCGGTATTGGAATACTTACTTCTTCTATCAGACCAGGAATTGCGGATCATGGGTCATCAAAATGTGCATGAAATGATTGGTATGTCAGCTTGGTATCTATGATGGGAAAGATGAAAATTGGTGCACACAAAGACAACTCAAAATGTGTAATGGATCTCTATGGGGATACTAGCTCTTACGACAAACTTTTTTACTCCCTCATCTCCAAAGGCCTCTGTAAACATGGGGGTGGTCTTACCTTCCGATGGGCTTTGTGAAACTTAATGTTGATGCTTCTTTTGATCATAACCTACTCACGGGCATGATGAGGGCAGTGCTTAGAGCTGACAAAGACAAATTTATTGTTGGGGTAATGGAAAGATAGACTACTGCATGGACGTCTTGATGGCTGAAACCTTGGCATTCGAATTCGGTTTATCCCTGGTATAAAGGTAGGGATGTAATCACCTTATTATTAACTGGGACAATCTGGACGTGATTGATACCATGAAGGATGGAGGAAGGTCGGCGGGTGCGAGGGCGGCTATTTTCGGTGTTTGTTTTCACTATGCTTGTGATTTTATATTACTAGGTTCGAACAATGTAAGAGAGAAGCAAATAAAGTTGCTCATGAGCTCACTAGATTAGCTAGATTTTTGTGACTTCTGGTTGGTTTGAGGAACCATTAAATGAAAGCGTAACAATCCTCATAAATGATGTATGGGTTATTTCTGATGAACAAAACTTTGGGTTTATTTTTAAAGAAAGTGGATCCACAATTTTAGAAGACCTTTTTTGGACCCACACGATCATAGAAGACTTTGTTGCACAGTGATGTACCACCACAGTTGATACACCTTGTAACGCCCTCGATGCGGCTATAGCTCCCACGTGTCGAGGCACGACTTAGAGGCATAACCGCATTGAAAGCAATGTCGCAAGTTAGGCAATCTTCATAACATCCCATGTAATATAGATAATAAAAGGGGAGATACATAGTTGGCTTACACTCGCCACGTCAATCAAAGTACATGAATAGCATTACAACATTCAAACACTCATGGCCCGACTACGGCGTCAAAATAAAAGATAAACCCAACATGCGACACGGTCCCGATCACCCCAACTGGGCACCACTACTGATCATCAGGGAAAGACACGTAGTATCGGCGTGAGTCCTCGTCGAACTCCCACTTGAGCTCAAGCGTGTCATCTGGAGCAGAATCATAAGGCCCTGCATCTGGTTTGGAAGTAATCTGTGAGCCACAGGGACTCAGCAATCTCGCACCCTCGCGATCAAGACTATTCAAGCTTATAGGTAAGGCAAGGTAAAGTATGTGGAGCTGCAACAAGCGACTAGCATATATGGTGGCTATCCTGTTCGCAAAAGAGAGCGAGAAGAGGAGGCAAAGCACGAGCGAGTAACTAGAGGGCATCCTGCGGCAAGCATTACTCTAACACCGTGTTCACTTCCCGGACTCCGCCGAGAAGAGACCATCACGGCAACTCACACAGTTGATTCATTTTAAATAAGTTAAGGTTCAAGTTATCTACAATCGGACATTAACAAATTCTCATCTGCCCATAACCGCGGGCACGGCTTTTGAAAGTTCAAATCCCTGCAGGGGAGTCCCAACTTAGCTCATGACAAGCTCTCACGGTCAACGAAGGAATAGACCTCCTCCCGAGACATTCCGATCAGACTCGGTATCCCGGTTCTTCAAGACACTTCGACGGGTTAAAAAAAACCAGCAACACCGCCCGAATGTGCCGACAAATCCCGATAGGAGCTGCACATATCTCGTTCTCAGGGCACACTCAGATGAGCCAGACGTCGGGTAGGCCAGCCCAGAGTTGCCCCTGGTAGCCCCGGACATCGCTCGATTGGACCAACACTCAGAGGAGCACTGGCCCGGGGGGGGCTAAAATAAGATGACCCTCGGGCTCCGGAAACCCAAGAAAAAAAGAGGCTAGGTGGCAATTGGTAAAACCAAAGTTGGGCATTGCTGGAAAAGCTTTAATCAAGGCGAACTATCAAGGGGTTCCCATTATAACCCAACCGCGTAAGGAACACAAAATCCAGGAACATAACACTGATATGACGGAAACTAGGGCGGCAAGAGTGAAACAAAACACTAGGCGAAAGGCCGAGCCTTCCACCCTTTACTAAGTATATAGATGCATAAAGATAACATGGCAATATAATGATATCCCAACAAGTAAATAATGTTCCAACAAGGAATGGTCTCCAATCTTCACCTGCAACTAGCAACACTATAAGAGGGGCTGAGCAAAGCGGTAACATAGCCAATCAACGGTTTGCTAGGACATGGTGGGTTAGAGGTTTGACATGGCAATTTGGGAGGCATGATAAGCAAGTGGTAGGCATCGTAGCATAGGCATATCAAAAGAGCGAGCATCTAGCATAGCAAAGATAGTAGTGATTTCGAGGGTATGATCATCTTGCCTGCAAAGTTGTCAGAGTTGACTGGATCCTCGATAGCAAACTCAACGGGCTCCTCGTTAGCGAACTCGTCTCCTGGCTCTACCCAAACAAGACAAACAAGCAACAAGGACACAATCAACCACGTGCAAAGCTCAAACAGTATGATGCAAACATGGTATGTTATGCGGGATGCGACATGTGATGCATATACAAGATTTGACAAGGAATGAACGAACCTGGCCTCAACATGTAAATCCAAGTGTGCCACTAGAAAGGTGAGATGAAATCGCTTGAAAACAATATAAAGAACACCGGAATCGGAGTTACCGTTTGGAAATGGCAAGCAATTCAAATATGACACCGGTCTACGATTTACAGCAAGTAGCCATCTAAATGCAACAAGGTGAACATGCTACAGCACTCAATCATGGCAACAAAATACATGACAGGGATCCATTCATGATGCTTAACAAAAGACTAGCACTTAGCTATGGCCAATTCATCCATTAACAGGTTCAAACAAGCATGGCAAAAATGCATTTAGCAAACAGATTTCAGACTTAGTGAAATTAACACTTGTCTGGAATTTCAGATCAGATAGCACTCTTTGGAGTATGAAAACTATATGCTACAGGATCTGAACATGGAAAAGTAAAGCATGGCATGGAGCTACTCAAAGAGCTTAACAAAAGTCCCTTAGTGACCTTGAGCCAAAAGGGATCAGAAAATACAATTGCAAGCATGTGAACATGGCAAAAAAACATAATCAGTTCTCAGACTTAGTGAAAACTGGAGCATGCTGAAACAGATATTAAGTAGGCATCTTTACGAGCTCGATGCACTCACTACAGAGCATGTCATGACAATCTAAGTATACACCCATCAAGAATACACAAAATACAAGCTAGACATGGCAAGAACAATAACATAGCATGCACGGATCAACTACAACATCCTCGGCAAAATCGCCAACAAGTAGACAATCTGCCCAGATTCATGAAATGGCAAAAGTAGAGCTCGATTGACTCAAGTTAGGGTGCTCCATAATTGCAAACAAAGACATGGATGGATAGAGCACTACAAGATTAACAAAACATCCTTAATGATCATCCTCAAAAGAGGCACGGATCACTAGAAAACAACATGAACTTATGGCATAATGAGATAAACAGTCCAAGGACTTAGTGGAAATGCTAAGTCCCTGAAATCAGCATTAACGAATGCACCACTTTGCAAGCTTGTGCTAGTCACCACACACATCACAAAAATACATGGGTTGCACCTCTGGATAGATGGAAAAACATATAACAAAACACATGTAGAGCTCAAGGGCATATCATGCACACATTAAACATGGCAAAAATGACAAATATCTAATTGGGGCAGCAGATCTGGCAATTATCTCAAATAGCATTCTTCTAACAGCATTTAGGGCATCAAGATGAACTCAAATGAAAATGATGCAATGAGATGAAATAATGTGCTCTCTGAGATGAACATTTTGATATGCTATATGCCCAAAACGGAGCTACGGATGCAAAGTTACGATGCGATGAACATAGCCAAAATATTAGGGTTTCGGGCAAAAAGTCAACCCGAGACGAATCTCAGATCTAGATCCGGCCGGCACGCTTTACGAGGGTCGCCGGAAATCACGCCGGAGACGGAGGAGGCCGGCCGGTGAGGGAGGTTGAGGAGAAGGCGCGGGCCGGGGTGGCCGCGGGCGTCGCCGGCGGGAGCGGCGCGGCGGGGCGGCGCCGGAGCGAGGCGCCGGCGTCGGCGTCGAAGGCAGACGCGGTGGCGCGGCGGCGCCGGCCGGCGAGAGCGGGCTCGGCCGCGGGGAAGAAGGCGCGGGGCGCGCGGGAAGCCACGGGCCCGGCGCGGCGAAGGAGAGGGCCCGCCTTGGGCCCGGCGGGCCGCTGCGAGCGCGGGACGGCGATGTGGGCGCGCCCGGCCACGTGGTGGCGGCTCGTTGGTCGGCGGTGGTGGGCGGACGTGTCCGGCCCGATTCGGACACGTCCGGCGGCGAGGGGAGCTGATTTTAGGGTTTCGGGGGAGAAGGAGATCCGGATTTTGGATGGGGTCTTTATATAGAGGTAGAGGGAGCTAGGAGTGTCCAAATGAGGTGCGGTTTTCGGCCACGTGATCGTGATCGAACACTCTAGATGATGGAGAGGGTTTAGGTGGGTATTGGGCCAAATTAGAGGGGTGTTGGGCTGCAACACACACAAGGTCTTTTCGGTCCCTCGGTTAACCGTTGGAGCATCAAACGAAGTCCAAATGGTACGAAACTTGACAGGCGGTCTACCGATAGTAAACCAAGGCCACTTGGCAAGTCTCGGTCCAATCCGGAAATGTTTATTCCCCACACACGAAAGAAAGGTAGAATTGACCACCGGAGGAGAACGGAGCACCGGAATGCAAAACGGACAACGGGGAAAATGCTCGAATGCATGAGACGAACACGTATGCAAATGCAATGCACATGATGACATGATATGAGATGCATGACAACGACAACACACACGAAGACAAAAACCCGAACCCGAGAAAATAAAATAACTTAAGGCCGGAAACGGCAAGAGTTGGAGTACATATTGGGTAAATCATATCCGGGGTGTTACAACACTCCACCACTACAAAAAAATCTCGTCCCGAGATCTAGGACTGAAAGAACGCCGGGTACTCAGAACGGAGGTGATCCTCGTGTTCCCAGGTAGCTTCACGGTCGGAATGGTGTGACCACTTGACTTTGAGGAATTTGATTGACTTGTTGCGAGTCTTGCGTTCAGTCTCTTCAAGAATAGCAACGGGGTGCTCACGATAAGAGAGATCTTCTTGGAGCTCAATGTCCTCGAAGTTGACGGTGCGGTCAGGAGTCTTGAAACACTTTCGAAGCTGAGAGACATGGAACACGTCATGAACATTTGCAAAGTTTGAAGGAAGCTCGAGTTGATAGGCGAGATCGCCTCTCTTGCTGACGATCTTGAAAGGTCCCACGTATCTAGGGGCAAGCTTCCCTTTGATACCGAAGCGGCGAGTACCTTTCATAGGAGAGACGCGGAGGTAAACATGATCTCTGATCTCGAAAGCCAAATCACGGTGCTTACTATCATAGTAGCTCTTCTAGCGTGATTAGGCTGCTTTGAGGTTATCTCGAATGACTTTGCACATTTCCTCTGCCTCTGTGATTAAGTCATTACAGAGAAGCTGACGTTCGCCGGTTTCAGACCAGTTGAGAGGGGTACGACACTTCCTGCCATACAGAATTTCAAATGGGGCCTTGCCCGAACTTGCTTGAAAACTGTTGTTGTAGGAGAATTCAGCATATGGAAGACAATCCTCCCACTTCATGCCAAAGGAGATTACACAAGCCCTGAGCATATCTTCAAGAATCTGGTTGAGACGCTCGACTTGACCGCTAGTTTGAGGATGGAAAGCTGTGCTGAAGTAGATGTTGGTGCCCATGGCCTTTTGAAAAGAATCCCAAAACTTGGAGATAAAGATGCTACCACGGTCTGAAGAGATCACTTGTGGAATACCGTGAAGAGAGACAATCCGAGAGGTATAGAGCTCCGCCAATTGAGCTGCAGTGATTGACTCTTTGATAGGCAGAAAGTGATCCACTTTAGTGAGTTTGTCGATGACAGCGAATATAGCATCATTGCCACGCTTGGACTTTGGAAACCCAGTCACGAAGTCCATCTCAATGTGGTCAAACTTCCATTCTGGAATGGCAAGAGGTTGGAGGAGACCCGCTGGCCTTTGGTGTTCTGCCTTCACTCTTCTGCAGACATCACATTCATTCACGAACTGAGCAATCTCGCGCTTCATTCGAGTCCACCAATAAGCCTGCTTGAGGTCCTGATACATCTTCGTGCTCCCAGGGTGAATGGAGAGAAGAGAATTGTGAGCCTCATTCATGATCACTTTACGAAGGTCACCTTTGGGCACAACAATACGATCCTCGAAGAAGAGAGTATCCTTGTCATCAAGGCGGTAGCACTTATACTTGGGTTGACTCTTGGCAATCCCAATTTTCACCTTTTTCACCATATCATCAAGAAGTTGGGCTTGGCGAATCTGATCTTCCAAGGTAGGAGAGACTTGAAGGTTGGCGAGGAAACCTTGAGGAACAACTTGCAGATTAAGTTTGCGGAAAGCTTGACAAAGCTTGGGTTGATAAGGCTTGAGAATCAGACTGTTGCAATAAGCCTTCCTGCTCAATGCGTCAGCAATCACATTGGCCTTGCCTGGAGTATACTCGATACTCGGATTATACTCTTGAATCATTTCGACCCATCGAGTCTGCCTGAGGTTGAGATTAGGCTGAGTGAAGATGTACTTGAGACTCTTGTGGTCAGTGAAAATGTCCACTTTTCTTCCCAATAAGAGATGTCTCCAAGTCAAAAGAGCATGCACAACTGCCGCCAACTCGAGGTCATGAGTGGGGTAGTTCTTCTCATTGGGCTTCAACTGGCGAGATGTATAAGCCACAACTTTCTTCTCTTGCATCAACACTACGCCAAGACCTTGGAGAGAGGCATCGCAAAAGACCTCATACGGTTTGGATTCATCAGGCGGAGTCAAAACTGGAGCAGTGACCAATTTCTCTTTCAAAGTGTTGAAAGCAATGTCACACTCCGGAGACCAAACGTACTTGACGTGCTTCTGGAGAAGATTTGAGAGAGGCTTCGCGATCTTAGAAAAGTTTTCAACGAATCTTCGTCAGTAGCTTGCGAGACCGAGGAAGCTACGGAGTTGCTTCACGTTCTGAGGTGGTTTCCAAATCACAATTGCAGACACCTTCTCAGGATTCACCGCAATGCCCTTGGCAGAGATGATATGACCAAGGTAAAGAACCTCATCAAGCCAAAATTTGCACTTGGAGAACTTGGCGTAGAACTGGTGTTCCCTCAGCTTATCGAGTACCAAACGCAAGTGCTTGGCATGATCTTCCTTGTTCTTCGAGAAAACCAGAATGTCGTCGAGATAGACCAAAACAAAGTCATTTGTGTAGGCGTTGAAGATGAAGTTCATCATGCGAGAGAAAGTCGGAGGAGCGTTGACGAGGCCAAAAGACATGACAGTGTATTCATACGACCCATAGCTTGTCCTGAAGGCCGTCTTGGGAATATCTTGCTCACGGATTCGAATCTGATGATAACCCATACGGAGATCAAGCTTGGAGAATACTTGAGCACCTTTGAGTTGTTCGAACAGCTCGTTGATGTTGGGAAGTGGGTATTTGTTCTTGATGGTATTCTTGTTCAATGGACGGTAATCAACACAAAGTCGGTCCGTTCCATCCTTCTTCTTCACAAAAAGAACACCACAACCCCACGGAGAAGAACTAGGTCAGATGAGACCCATTCTCTCTTGAATATCGAGTTGCTTCTTCAGCTCCTTCAACTCTTCAGGTCCGAGCTTGTAAGGACGCTTGCACACTGGTTCCATGCCAGGATCAAGATCGATGACGAATTCAACTGGCCGGTGCGGAGGCATTCCTGGAAGCTCTTCTGGAAAGACGTATTGATATTTGCAAACGACTGGAATCTGCGAGATAGCATCCAGTTCACCCTTCTCATTGAGAGAAAACAGACAGATGGTATCATCACGAGCGGCAAAGACAATTACATCCTCAGACGAATGAGTCAATTGAATCTGCCTGGCTGCACAATCAAGATGCGCCTTGTGCTTAGAAAGCCAATCCATTCCGAGAATAAGATCAATATCCGAGTTACCAAGAACCACCGGAGAAGAAAGGAACTTGTAGTCGCCCAACGTGATAGTAACATCCGGGGCGATAGCGCTTGCATTCATGAATTTACCCGGAGAAACAACAGATAACTGTCTAGGCAAATCTTGTAAAGGCAACTCATGCTTAGAAACAAATGGTCTCGAGATGAAACAATGTGATGCACCCGTGTCAAAAAGAACTTTTGCAGGAATATCATTAACAGGAAGGTTACCCATGATGACATCTGACGAGTCCTCTGCCTGAGCTGCGTTCATCAAGTTGAGCTTGGCGGACTTGGTGTTATGCTTGACCATAGCTGTACTTGCCGATCTCACAGGAGGAGGAGGAGGAGGAAGACGCCTCTGATTGAAGCATTTGTTGGCATAGTGACCCTTTTGTTGGCACTTGTTGCACGTGACCTCTGAAAGCGGACGGTGATACGGAGCACTCGATCTTGGAGCTTGAGACGAAGTCTTGTTCTGAAAGCCAGGGTTGGGTGGGTGGGAAGATCCACTGCCACCTTTGCTCTTCTGATACGGATGATGGAACGGAGGAGGAGGAAGCCAATACTTCTGCTGCTTGGCCACTTGAGTAGAGGAAGAAGGAGTAGAATCTCTGACTCGCTTCTTGGAAGCATCACACCTCAGTTGAGCAGCCTCTTGCTTCAATGCCATGTTGTAGAACTCATCGTACCTCAGGGGCTCAAAGAGAACAAGAGCTAGCTGGATTTCTTCTCTGAGACCACCCCTGAACTAGTATATCATGCTCTTCTCATCAGGTACGTCCTGCTTAGCAAAGCGGGCGAGCTTCTGAAACAACTTGTTGTAGTCATAGACAGACAAAGAGCCTTGCTTCAGGTTGCGGAATTCCTCACGCTTGCTTTCAACCACGCTCTGAGGAATATAATGAGCTTTGAAATCTTGACGGAATTCATCCCAGGTAATCACACGGCCTCCTCTAGAATCCTTGTACTGCTGGAACCATTCTGCAGCTTGGTCTTTGAGTTGGAAGGAAGCGAACTTGACAAAGTCCTAAGGCCTGACGTTACTGCACTCGAAATGCTTGCACAGATCCACGAGCCAATCGTCAGCATCAGTTGCCTCAACACAATTGCTGAAAGTCTTTGGCTCGTTAGCAAGGAACTGGTTGAGTGTAGCAAAGTGATTCTGATTGTTGCCTTGGTTGCCTTGGTTCGCTTGATTGCGCTCTTGAAGAATTTGCATGATCAACTGCGTGTTTGCATTGGTTGCGGCCATCACAGCTTGCCATGCCTCCGGAGGAGGTGGAGGTGGTGGCGGATCCTGATTCTGATTCTGATTGGTGCTCTTAGCGGGAGCCATCCTGAAGAGGGTGACATCCGTTAGCACATTGATAGATAAAATGAAGCTGAATCAAACAGGATGAAATTGCAACATATAGTCTTCACATCCGAACAAAATGAATGAATGCATTCCACTTGAAATGGTCACATATCCATAAATTGAGAAGCCACTAGAATTTAGGTAGAGAAATAAATCAACAAGGTACCGATCAAGAACGAATACTCGGTAAGAAATCCCAATCTCAAACCAAATATCCGTGGAAGAAGAACTAGAGCTACAAGAATTCCCACCTATGAAACTCCCGAACCTTTCCGGTTATGCAATCAGGTGTTGGGGATACAGGGGAAGCATAACATCTCACCAAAATCTAGCAATTCCTACATCTAGCTGTATCCATCCTTCAACACATAACCGAGAAAACTTCGGAAACCATCTACCTCAACCTTCGAAAAGCATCCGTTATACAAGTTATGGCGATACTCCCGAACTCCCGCCCCAGTACTGGGTGGCGTCGAGGTTATCTCACCAACGAACTGCATAAAAGAGATTTTCGATGTCGGCGTACTAAACTCAGGTATTCCAGAACTGCAACGATAAAATTGTGACGACAACACCTCGGAGCTCAACTCCCCGGGACACTGCCACAACCCCTAAAGATAGGAGGCACCAAGAACAATGTTCTCGTCACAAAACCATCGGAACGATTCCAAGATACCCGCGTGATCCTAAATTTTTTTTAGTGAAATCTGAGAAGAGAAGAGTCAAAACTCTATGTCAGGATGCCTTACCAGAGCGATGAGGAGACTAGGAAGTAAAAAAGAATTCCTAAACTCTCTGATATATAATTCCTAAATGACTCAAAACATTTTTTCTAGACTCAACAATGGCTGCTAAAAACGATCAAGCAATGGGGGCTCCTAAGGTCGGGGAAGGCTCTGATTACCAACTTGTAACGCCCTCGATGCGGCTATAGCTCCCACGTGTCGAGGCACGACTTAGAGGCATAACCGCATTGAAAGCAATGTCGGAAGTTAGGCAATCTTCACAACATCCCATGTAATATAGATAATAAAAGGGGAGATACATAGTTGGCTTACACTCGCCACGTCAATCAAAGTACATGAATAGCATTACAACATTCAAACACTCATGGCCCGACTACGGCGCCAAAATAAAAGATAAACCCAACATGCAACACGGTCCCGATCACCCCAACTCGGCACCACTACTGATCATCAGGGAAAGACACGTAGTATCGGCGTGAGTCCTCGTTGAACTCCCACTTGAGCTCAAGCGCGTCATCTGGAGCGGAATCATCAGGCCCTGCATCTGGTTTGGAAGTAATCTGTGAGCCACAGGGACTCAGCAATCTCTCACCCTCGCGATCAAGACTATTCAAGCTTATAGGTAAGGCAAGGTAAAGTATGTGGAGCTGCAGCAAGCGACTAGCCTATATGGTGGCTATCCTGTTCGCAAAAGAGAGCGAGAAGAGGAGGCAAAGCGCGAGCGAGTAACTAGAGGGCATCCTGCGGCAAGCATTACTCCAACACCGTGTTCACTTCCCGGACTTCGCCGAGAAGAGACCATCACGGCAACTCACACAGTTGATTCGTTTTAAATAAGTTAAGGTTCAAGTTATCTACAACCGGACATTAACAAATTCCCATCTGCCCATAACCACGGGCACGGCTTTCGAAAGTTCAAATCCCTGCAGGGGAGTCCCAACTTAGCCCCTGACAAGCTCTCATGGTCAACGAAGGAATAGACCTCCTCCCGAGACATTCCGATCAGACTCGGTATCCCGGTTCTTCAAGACACTTCGACAGGTTAAAACAAAACCAGCAACACCACCCGAATGTGCCGACAAATCCCGATAGGAGCTGCACATATCTCGTTCTCAGGGCACACTCAGATGAGCCAGACGTCGGGTAGGCCAGCCCAGAGTTGCCCCTGGTAGCCCCGGACATCGCTCGGTTGGACCAACACTCAGAGGAGCACTGGCCCGGGGGGGCTAAAATAAGATGACCCTCGGGCTCCGGAAACCCAAGGGAAAAAGAGGCTAGGTGGCAATTGGTAAAACCAAAGTTGGGCATTGCTGGAAAAGCTTTAATCAAGGCGAACTATCAAGGGGTTCCCATTATAACCCAACCGCGCAAGGAACGCAAAATCCGGGAACATAACACCGATATGACGGAAACTAGGGCGGCAAGACTGGAACAAAACACTAGGCGAGAGGCCGAGCCTTCCACCCTTTACCAAGTATATAGATGCATAAAGATAACATGGCAATATAATGATATCCCAACAAGTAAATAATGTTCCAACAAGGAACGGTCTCCAATCTTCACCTGCAACTAGCAACGCTATAAGAGGGGCTGAGCAAAGCCGTAACATAGCCAATCAACGGTTTGCTAGGACACGGTGGGTTAGAGGTTTGACATGGCAATTTGGGAGGCATGATAAGCAAGTGGTAGGCATCATAGCATAGGCATATCAAAAGAGCGAGCATCTAGCATAGCAAAGATAGTAGTGATTTTGAGGGTATGATCATCTTGCCTGCAAAGTTGTCAGAGTTGACTGGATCCTCGAAAGCAAACTCAACGGGCTCCTTGTTAGCGAACTCGTCTCCCGGCTCTACCCAAACAAGACAAACAAGCAACAAGGACACAATCAACCATGTGCAAAGCACAAACAGTATGATGCAAACATGGTATGCTATGCGGGATGCGACATGTGATGCATATGCAAGATTTGACAAGGAATGAACGAACTGAAGGAAATATTCCCTAGAGGCAATAATAAAGTTATTATTTATTTCCTTATATCATGATAAATGTTTTTTATTCATGCTAGAATTATATTAACCGGAAACATAATACATGTGTGAATACATAGACAAATAGAGTGTCACTAGTATGCCTCTAATTGACTAGCTCGTTAATCGAAGATGGTTATGTTTCCTAACCATAAACAAAAGAGTTGTTATTTGATTAACGGGATCACATCATTAGGAGAATGATGTGATTGACATGACCCATTCCATTAGCTTACCACCCAATCGTTTAGTATGTTGCTATTGCTTTCTTCATGACTTATACATGTTCATATGACTATGAGATTATGCAACTCCCGTTTGCCGGAGGAACACTTTGTGTGCTACCAAACATCACAACGTAAATGGGTGATTATAAAGGTGCTCTACAGGTGTCTCCAAAGGTACATGTTGGGTTGGCGTATTTTGAGATTAGGATTTGTCACTCCGATTGTCGGAGAGGTATCTCTGGGCCCTCTCGGTAATACACATCACATAAGCCTTGCAAGCATTGCAACTAATGAGTTAGTTGTGAGATGATGTATTACAGAACGAGTAAAGAGACTTGCCGGTAACGAGATTGAACTAGGTATGGGATACCGACGATCGAATCTCAGGCAAGTAACATACCGATGACAAAGGGAACAACGTATGTTGTTATGCGGTCTGACCGATAAAAGATCTTCGTAGAATATGTAGGAGCCAATATGAGCATCCAGGTTCCGCTATTGGTTATTTACCGGAGACGTGTCTCGGTCATGTCTACATTGTTCTCGAACCCGTAGGGTCCGCACGCTTAAGGTTTTGATGACAGTTATATTATGAGTTTATGAGTTTTGATGTACCGAAGTTAGTTCGGAGTCCCGGATATGATCACGGACATGACGAGGAGTCTCGAAATGGTCGAGACATAAAGATTGATATATTGGACGGCTATATTCGGACACCGGAAGTGTTCCGGGGAAGTTTCGGATAAAACCGGAGCACTGGGGGGTTACCTGAACCCCCCGGGGGGTTAATGGGCCTCATGGGCCTAAAGTGGAGAAGAGGAGGGGCTGCCAGGGCAGGCCGCGCGCCCCCTCTCCCTCTAGTCCGAATTGGACAAGGAGGAAGGGCGGCGCCCCCCTTTTTCCTTCTCTCCTTCCCCCTCTCCTACTTGGACAAGGAAAGGGAGGGGAGTCCTACTCCCGGTAGGAGTAGGACTCCTCCTGCGCGCCTCCTACTAGGGCCGGCCGCACCCCCCCACCCCTTGGATCCTTTATATACGGAGGCAAGGGACACCCCTAGAGACACAAGTTGATCCTCGTGATCCTATTCTTAGCCGTGTGCGGTGCCCCCTTCCACCATAATCCTCGATAATATTGTAGCGGTGCTTAGGCGAAGCCCTGCGACAGTAGTACATCAAGATCGTCACCACGCCGTCGTGCTGACGGAACTCTTCCCCGACGCTTTGCTGGATCGGAGTCCGGGGATCGTCATCGAGCTGAACGTGTGCTAGAACTCGAAGGTGTCGTAGTTTCGGTGCTTGATCGGTCGGGTCGTGAAGACGTACGACTACATCAAACGTGTTGTGCTAACGCTTCCGCTGTCGGTCTACAAGGGTATGACTACATCAACCAAGTTAACGCTTCCGTTGTCGATCTACGAGGGTACGTAGATCACACTCTCCCCCTCTCGTTGCAATGCATCACCATGATCTTGCGTGTGCGTAGGAAATTTTTTGAAATTACTACGAAACCCAACAGTGGCATCCGAGCCTAGGTTTTATGTGTTGATGTTACTTGCACGAGTAGAACACAAGTGAGTTGTGGGCGATATAAGTCATACTGCTTACCAGCATGTCATACTTTGGTTCGGCGGTATTGTTGGACGAAGCGGCCCGGACCGACATTACGCGTACGCTTACGCGAGACCAGTTCTCCCGACGTGCTTTACACAAAGGTGGCTAGCGGGTGACAGTTTCTCCAACTTTAGTTGAACCGAGTGTGGCTACGCCCGGTCCTTGCGAAGGTTAAAACATCACCAACTTGACAAACTATCATTTTGGTTTTGATGCGTAGGTAAGATTGGTTCTTGCTTAAGCCCGTAGCAGCCACGTAAAACTTGCAACAACAAAGTAGAGGACGTCTAACTTGTTTTTGCAGGGCATGTTGTGATGTGATATGGTCAAGACATGATGCTAAATTTTATTATATGAGATGATCATGTTTTGTAACCGAGTTATCGGCAACTGGCAGGAGCCATATGGTTGTCGCTTTATTGTATGCAATGCAATCGCTCTGTAATGCTTTACTTTATCACTAAGCGGTAGCGATAGTCGTGGAAGCATAAGATTGGCGAGATGACAACGATGCTACGATGGAGATCAAGGTGTCGCGCCGGTGACGATGGTGATCATGACGGTGCTTCGAAGATGGAGATCACAAGCACAAGATGATGGTGGCCATATCATATCACTTATATTGATTGCATGTGATGTTTATCTTTTATGCATCTTATCTTGCTTTGATTGACGGTAGCATTATAAGATGATTTCTCACTAATTATCAAGAAGTGTTCTCCCTGAGTATGCACCGTTGCGGAAGTTCTTCGTGCTGAGACACCACGTGATGATCGGGTGTGATAGGCTCTACGTTCAAATACAACGGGTGCAAAACAGTTGCACACGCAGAATACTCAGGTTATACTTGACGAGCCAAGCATATACAGATATGGCCTCAGAACACGGAGACCGAAAGGTCGAGCGTGAATCATATAGCAGATATGATCAACATAGCGATGTTCACCAATGAAACTATTCCATCTCACGTGATGATCGGACATGGTTTAGTTGATTTGGATCACGTAATCACTTAGAGGATTAGAGGGATGTCTATCTAAGTGGGAGTTCTTAAGTAATGTGATTAATTGAACTTAAATTTATCATGAACTTAGTCCTGGTAGTATTTTGCAAATTATGTTGTAGATCAATAGCTCGCGTTGTTGCTTCCCTGTGTTTATTTTGATATGTTCCTAGAGAAAATTGTGTTGAAAGATGTTAGTAGCAATGATGCGGATTGGATCCGTGATCTGAGGTTTATCCTCATTGCTGCACAGAAGAATTATGTCCTTGATGCACCGCTAGGTGATGGACCTATTGCAGGAGCAGATGCAGACGTTATGAACGTTTGGCTAGCTCAATATGATGACTACTTGATAGTTTAGTGCACCATGCTTAATGGCTTAGAATCGGGACTTCAAAGACGTTTTGAACATCATGGAACATATGAGATGTTCCAGGAGTTGAAGTTAATATTTCAAGCAAAAACCCGAGTTGAGAGATATGAAGTCTCCAACAAGTTCTATAGCTAAAAGATGGAGGAGAATCGCTCAACTAGTGAGCATGTGCTCAGATTGTCTGAGTACTACAATCGCTTGAATCAAGTGGGAGTTAATCTTCCAGATAAGATAGTGATTGACAGAATTCTCTAGTCAACATCACCAAGTTAGTAGAACTTCGTGATGAACTATGATATGCAAGGGATAACGAAAACAATTCCCAAGCTCTTCATAATGCGGAAATTGACGAAGGTAGAAATCGAGAAAAACATCAAGTGTTGATGGTAGACAAGACCACTAGTTTCAAGAAAAGGGCAGAGGGAAGAAGAGGAACTTCAAGAAGAACAGCAAGCAAGTTGCTGCTCAAGTGAAGAAGCCCAAGTCTGGTCCTAAGCCTGAGACTAAGTGTTTCTACTGCAAAGAGACTGGTCATTGGAAGCGGAACTACCCCAAGTGATTGGCAGATAAGAAGGATGGCAAAGTGAACATAAGTATATTTGATATACATGTTATTGATGTGTACTTTACTAGTGTTTATAGCAACCCCTCAGTATTTGATACTAGTTCAGTTGCTAAGATTAGTAACTCGAAACGGGAGTTGCAGAATAAACAGAGACTAGTTAAGGGTGAAGTGATGATGTGTGTTGGAAGTGGTTCCAAGATTGATATGATCATCATCGCACACTCCCTATACTTTCGGGATTAGTGTTGAACCTGAATAAGTGTTATTTGGTGTTTGCGTTGAGCATGAATATGATTTGATCATGTTTGTTGTAATACGGTTATTCATTTAAGTAAGAGAATAAATTGTTGTTCTGTTTACATGAATAAAACCTTATATGGTTACACACCCAATGAAAATAGTTCGTTGGATCTTGATCGTAGTGATACACATAATCTAATATTGAAACCAAAAGATGCAAAATTAATAATGATAGTGCAACTTATTTGTGGCACTGCCGTTTAGGTCATATTGGTGTAAAGCGCATGAAGGAACTCCATGCTAATGGGTTTTTGGAATCACTTGATTATGAATCAGTTGATGCTTGCGAACCATGCCTCATGGGCAAGATGACTAAAACGTCGCTCTCCGGAACTATGGAGCGAGCAACTGACTTATTGGAAATAATACATACTGATGTATGAGATCCGATAAGTGTTAAGGCTCGTGGCGGGTATCATTATTTTCTGACCTTCACAGATGATTTGAGCAGATATGGGTATATCTACTTAATGAAACACAAGTCTGAAATATTTGAAAAAAATTCAGAGTGAAGTGGAGAATCATCGTAACAAGAAAATAAAAGTTTCTACGATATGATCGCAGAGGTAAAATATTTGAGTTACGAGTCTGGCCTTCAGTTAAAACAATGTGAAATAGTTTCACTACTCACGCCACCTGGAACACCACAGCATAATGGTGTGTCCGAACATCATAATCGTACTTTATTAGATATGGTGCGATCTATGATGTCTCTTACCGATCTACCACTATCGTTTTGGGGTTATGCATTAAATACAGCTGCATTCACATTTAAAAGGGCACCATCTAAGTCTGTTGAGATGACACAATCTGAACTGTGGTTTGGCAAGAAACCAAAGTTGTCGTTTCTTAAAGTTTGGGATTGTGATGCTTATATGAAAAAGTTTCATCTTGATAAGCTCAAACCCAAATCGGAGAAATATGTCTTCATAGGATACCCAAAGGAGACTATTGGGTACACCTTCTATCACATATCCGAAGGCAAGACATTCGTTGCTAAGAATGGATCCTTTCTAGAGAAGGAGTTTCTCTTGAAAGAAGTGAGTGGGAGGAAAGTAGAACTTGATAAGGTAATTGTACCTTCTCCCTTATTGAAATGTAGTTCATCACAAGAAATCTGTTCCTGTGACTACTACACCAATTAGTGAGGAAGACTAATGATGATGATCATGTAACTTTAGATCAAGTTAATACCGAATCTCGTAGGTAAACCAGAGTGAGATCCGCACCAAAGTGGTACGATAATCCTGTTCTGGAAGTCATGTTACTAGACCATGACGAACTTGCGAACTATGAGGAAGCGATGATGAGCCTAGATTCCGCGAAATGGCTTGAGGCCATGAAATCTGAGATGAGATCCATGTATGATAACAAAGTATGGACTTTGATTGACTTGCCCAATGACCGGCGAGCCATTGAGATTAAATGGATCTTCAAGAGGAAGACGGATGCTGATAGTAGTGTTACTATCTACAAAGCTAGAATTGTCGCAAAAAGGTTTTCGACAAGTTCAAGGTGTTGACTATGATGAGAGTTTCTCACTCGTATCTATGCTTAAGTCTATCCGAATCATGTTAGCAATTGCCGCATTTTATAAAATCCAGCAAATGGATGTCAAAACTGCATTCCTGAATGGATTTCTGGAAGAAGAGTTGTATATGATGCAGCCGGAAGGTTTTGTCGATCCAAAAGGAGCTAACAAAGTGTGCAAGCTCCAGCGATCCATTTATGGACTGGTGCAAGCCTCTCGGAGTTGGAATAAATGCTTTGATAGTATGATCAAAGCATATAGTTTTATACAGATTTGCGGTGAAGCCTGTATTTACAAGAAAGTGAGTGGGAGCACTACAACATTTCTGATAAGTATATGTGAATGACATATTGTTGATCGGAAATAATGTAGAATTATTCTGCAAAGCATAAAGGAGTGTTTTTAAAGAAGTTTTTTCAAAAGAAAGACCTCGGTGAAGCTGCTTACATATTAAGCATCAAAATCTATAGAGATAGATCAAGACGCTTGATAAGTTTTTTCAATGAGTACATACCTTGACAATATTTTGAAGTAGTTCAAAAATGGAACAGTCAAAGAAAGAGTTCTTGGCTGTGTTACAAGGTATGAAATTGAGTAAGACTCAAAGCCCGACCACGGCAGAAGATAGAAAGAGAATGAAAGTCATTCCCTATGCCTCAGCCATAGGTTCTATAAAGTATGTCATGATGTGTACCAGATCTATTGTATACCCTACACTGTGTTAAGTAAGGCAGTACAATAGTGATCTAAGAGTAGATCACTGGACATTGGTCAAAATTATCCTTAGTGGAATAAGGAAATATTTCTCGATTATGGAGGTGACAAAAGGTTCATCGTAAAAAGTTACGTCGATGCAAGTTTTGACACAGATCTGGATGACTCTAAGTCTCGATCTAGATACATATTGAAAGTGGGAGCAATTAGATAGAGTGCTCCGTGCAGAGCATTGTAGACATAGAATTCGCAAAATACTTACGATCTGTATGTGACAGACCCGTTGACTAAAATTATCTCACAAGCAAAACATGATCACACCTTAGTACTCTTTGGGTGTTAATCACATAAATGATGTGAACTAGATTATTGACTCTAGTAAACCCTTTGGGTATAGATCACATGACGATGTGAACTATGGGTGTTAATCACATGGTGATGTGAACTCTTAGTGTTGAATCACATGGCGATGTGAACTAGATTATTGACTCTAGTGCAAGTGGGAGACTGAAGGAAATATGCCCTAGAGGCAATAATAAAGTTATTATTTATTTCCTTATATCATGATAAATGTTTATTATTCATGCTAGAATTGTATTAACCGGAAACATAATACATGTGTGAATACATAGACAAACAGAGTGTCACTAGTATGCCTCTACTTGACTAGCTCGTTAATCAAAGATGGTTATGTTTCCTAACCATAAACAAAGAGTTGTTATTTGATTAACGGGATCACATCATTAGGTGAATGATCTAATTGACATGACCCATTCCATTAGCTTAGCACCCGATCGTTTAGTATGTTGCTATTGCTTTCTTCATGACTTATACATGTTCCTATGACTATGAGATTATGCAACTCCCGTTTGCCGGAGGAACACTTTGTGTGCTACCAAACGTCACAATGTAAATGGGTGATTATAAAGGTGCTCTACAGGTGTCTCCAAAGGTACATGTTGGGTTGGCGTATTTCGAGATTAGGATTTGTCACTCCGATTGTCGGAGAGGTATCTTTGGGCCCTCTCGGTAATACACATCACATAAGTCTTGCAAGCATTGCAACTAATGAGTTAGTTGTGAGATGATGTATTATGGAACGAGTAAAGAGACTTGCCGGTAACGAGATTGAACTAGGTATGGGATACCGACGATCGAATCTCGGGCAAGTAACATACCGATGACAAAGGGAACAACGTATGTTGTTATGCGGTCTGACCGATAAAAGATCTTCGTAGAATATGTAGGAGCCAATATGAGCATCCAGGTTCCGCTATTGGTTATTTACCGGAGACGTGTCTCGGTCATGTCTACATTGTTCTTGAACCCATAGGGTCCGCATGCTTAAGGTTTCGATGACAATTATATTATGAGTTTATGAGTTTTGATGTACCGAAGTTAGTTTGGAGTCCCGAATGTGATCACGGACATGACGAGGAGTCTCGAAATGGTCGAGACATAAAGATTGATATATTGGACGGCTATATTCGGACACCGGAAGTGTTCCGGGGAAGTTTCAGATAAAACCGGAGCACCGGGGGGTTACCAGAACCCCCCAGGGGGTTAATGGGCCTCATGGGCCTAAAGTGGAGAAGAGGAGGGGCTGCCAGGGCAGGCCGCGCGCCCCCTCTCCCCCTAGTCCGAATTGGACAAGGAAGGAGGAGCGGCGCCCCCCCCCCTTTTTCCTTCTCTCCTTCCCCCTCTCCTACTTGGACAAGGAAAGGGAGGGGAGTCCTACTCCCGGTAGGAGTAGGACTCCTCCTGCGCACCTCCTACTAGGGCCGGCCGCACCCCCCCTTGGATCCTTTATATACGGAGGCAAGGGACACCCCTAGAGACACAAGTTGATCCTCGTGATCATATTCTTAGCCGTGTGCGGTGCCCCCTTCCACCATAATCCTCGATAATATTGTAGCGGTGCTTAGGCGAAGCCCTGCGACGGTAGAACATCAAGATCGTCACCATGCCGTCGTGCTGATGGAACTCTTCTGAAGGAAATATGCCCTAGAGGAAATAATAAAGTTATTATTTATTTCCTTATATCATGATAAATGTTTATTATTCATGCTAGAATTGTATTAACCGGAAACATAATACATGTGTGAATACATAGACAAACAGAGTGTCACTAGTATGCCTCTACTTGACTAGCTCGTTAATCAAAGATGGTTATGTTTCCTAACCATAAACAAAGAGTTGTTATTTGATTAACGGGATCACATCATTAGGTGAATGATCTGATTGACATGACCCATTCCATTAGCTTAGCACCCGATCGTTTAGTATGTTGCTATTGCTTTCTTCATGACTTATACATGTTCCTATGACTATGAGAATATGCAACTCCCGTTTGCCGGAGGAACACTTTGTGTGCTACCAAACGTCACAACGTAAATGGGTGATTATAAAGGTGCTCTACAGGTGTCTCCAAAGGTACATGTTGGGTTGGCGTATTTCGAGATTAGGATTTGTCACTTCGATTGTCGAAGAGGTATCTCTGGGCCCTCTCGGTAATACACATCACATAAGCCTTGCAAGCATTGCAACTAATGAGTTAGTTGTGAGATGATGTATTACGGAACGAGTAAAGAGACTTGCCGGTAACGAGATTGAACTAGGTATGGGATACCGACGATCGAATCTCGGGCAAGTAACATACCAATGACAAAGGGAACAACGTATGTTGTTATGCGGTCTGACCGATAAAAGATCTTCGTAGAATATGTAGGAGCCAATATGAGCATCCAGGTTCCGCTATTGGTTATTGACCGGAGACGTGTCTCGGTCATGTCTACATTGTTCTCGAACCCGTAGGGTCCGCACACTTAAGGTTTCGATGATAGTTATATTATGAGTTTATGAGTTTTGATGTACCGAAGTTAGTTCGGAGTCCCGGATGTGATCACGGACATGACGAGGAGTCTCGAAATGGTCGAGACATAAAGATTGATATATTGGACGGCTATATTCGGACACCGGAAGTGTTCCGGGGAAGTTTCGGATAAAACCGGAGCACCGGGGGGTTACCGGAACCCCCCGGGGGGTTAATGGGCCTCATGGGCCTAAAGTGGAGAAGAGGAGGGGCTGCCAGGGCAGACCGCGCGCCCCCTCTCCCCCTAGTCCGAATTGGACAAGGAGGGAGGGGCAGCGCCCCCCCCCCCTTTTCCTTCTCTCCTTCCCCCTCCCCTACTTGGACAAGGAAAGGGAGGGGAGTCCTACTCCCGGTAGGAGTAGGACTCCTCCTGCGCGCCTCCTACTAGGGCCGGCCGCACCCCCCCCTTGGACCCTTTATATACGGAGGCAAGGGACACCCCTAGAGACACAAGTTGATCCACGTGATCATATTCTTAGCCGTGTGCGGTGCCCCCTTCCATCATAGTCCTTGATAATATTGTAGCGGTGCTTAGGCGAAGCCCTGCGACAGTAGTACATCAAGATCATCACCACGCCGTCGTGCTGACGGAACTCTTCCCCGACACTTTGCTGGATCGGAGTCCGGGGATAGTCATCGAGCTGAACGTGTGCTAGAACTCGGAGGTGCCGTAGTTTCGGTGCTTAATCGGTCGGGCCGTGAAGACGTACGACTACATCAACCAAGTTAACGCTTTCGTTGTCGATCTACAAGGGTACGTAGATCACACTCTCCCCCTCTCGTTGCTATGCATCACCATGATCTTGCGTGTGCGTAGGAAATTTTTTGAAATTACTATGAAACCCAACATCTTCCCCGACGCTTTGCTGGATCGGAGTCCGGGGATCGTCATCGAGCTGAACGTGTGCTAAAACTCGGAGGTGCCGTAGTTTCGGTGCTTGATCGATCGGGCCGTGAAGGCGTACGACTACATCAACCGCGTTGTGCTAACGCTTCCGCCGTCGGTCTACAAGGGTACGTAGATCACACTCTCCCCTCGTTGCTATGCATCACCATGATCTTGCGTGTGCGTAGGAATTTTTTTTAAATTACTATGTTGCCCAACACGAACCTGGCCTCAACTTGGAAATCCAAGTGTGCCACTGGAAAGGTGAGATGAAATCGCTTGAAAACGATATAAAGAACACCGGAATCGGAGTTACCGTTTGGAAATGGCAAGCAATTCAAATATGACACCGGTCTGCGATTTACAGCAAGTAGCCATCTAAATGCAACAAGGTGAACATGCTACAACACTCAATCATGGCAACAAAATACATGACATGGATCCATTCATGATGCTTAACAAAAGACTAGCACTGAGCTACGGCCAATTCATCCATTAACAGGTTCAAACAAGCATGGCAAAAATGCATTTAGCAAACAGATTTCAGACTTAGTGAAATTAACACTTGTCTGGAATTTCAGATCAGATAGCACTCTTTGGAGCATGAAAACTATATGCTACAGGATCTGAACATGGCAAAGTAAAGCATGGCATGGAGTTACTCAAAGAGCTTAACAAAAGTCCCTTAGTGACCTTGAGACAAAAGGGATCAGAAAATACAATTGCAAGCATGTGAACATGGCAAAAAAAACATAATCAGTTCTCAGATTTAGTGAAAACTGGAGCATGCTGAAACAGATATCAAGTAGGCATGTTTACGAGCTCGATGCACTCACTACAGAGCATGTCATGACAATCTAAGTATACACCCATCAAGAATACACAAAATACAAGCTAGACATGGCAAGAACAATAACATAGCATGCACGGATCAACTACAACATCCTCGGCAAAATCGCCAACAAGTAGACAATCTGCTCAGATTCACGAAATGGCAAAAGTAGAGCTCGATTGACTCAAGCTAGGGTGCTCCATAATTGCAAACAAAGACATGGATGGATAGAGCACTACAAGATTAACAAAACATCGTTACTGATCATCCTCAAAAGAGGCACGGATCACTAGGAAACAACATGAACATATGGCATAATGAGATAAACAGTCCTAGGACTTAGTGGAAATGCTAAGTCCCTGAAATCAGCATTAACGAATGCACCACTTTGCAAGCTTGTGCTAGTCACCACACACATCAATAAAATACATGGGTTGCACCTCTGGATAGATGGCAAAACATATAACAAAACACATGTAGAGCTCAGGGGCATATCATGCACACATTAAACATGGCAAAAATGACAAATATCTAATTGGGGCAGCAGATCTGGCAATTATCTCAAATAGCATTCTTCTAACAGCATTTCGGGCATCAATATGAACTCAAATGAAAATGATGCAATGAGATGAAATGATGTGCTCTCTGAGACGAACATTTCGATATGTTATATGCCCAAAACGGAGCTATGGATGCAAAGTTACGATGCGATGAACATAGCCAAAATATTAGGGTTTCGGGCAAAAAGTCAACCCGAGACGAATCTCAGATCTAGATCCGGCCGGCACGCTTTACGAGGATCGCCGGAAATCACGCCAGAGACGGAGGAGGCCGGCCGGTGAGGGAGGTTGAGGAGGAGGCGCGGGCCGGGGTGGCCGCGGGCGTCGCCGGCGGGAGCGGCGCGGCGGGGCGGCGCCGGAGCGAGGCGCCGGCGTCGGCGTCGAAGGCGGACGCGGTGGCGCGGCGGCGCCGGCCGGCGAGAGCGGGCTCGGCCGCGGGGAAGAAGGCGCGGGGCGCGTGGGAAGCCACGGGCCCGACGCGGCGAAGGAGAGGGCCCGCCTTGGGCCCGGCGGGCCGCGGCGGGCGCGGGACGGTGATGTGGGCGCGCCCGGCCACGTGGCGGCGGCTCGTTGGTCGGCGGTGGTGGGCGGGCGTGTCTGGCCCGATTCGGACACGTCCGGCGGCGAGGGGAGCTGATTTTAGGGTTTCGGGGGAGAAGGAGATCCGGATTTCGGAGGGGGTCTTTATATAGAGGTAGAGGGAGCTAGGAGTGTCCAAATGAGGTGCGGTTTTCGGCCACGCAATCGTGATCGAACGCTCTAGATGATGGAGAGGGTTTAGGTGGGTTTTGGACCAAATTGGATGGGTGTTGGGCTGCAACACACACGAGACCTTTTCGGTCCCTCGGTTAACCGTTGGAGTATCAAACGAAGTCCAAATGGTACGAAACTTGACAGACGGTCTACCGGTAGTAAACCAAGGCCGCTTGGCAAGTCTCGGTCCAATCCGGAAATGTTTAATCCCCACACACGAAAGAAAGGTAGAATTGACCACCGGAGGAGAACGGAGCGCCGGAATGCAAAACGGACAACGGGGAAAATGCTCGAATGCATGAGACGAACACGTATGCAAATGCAATGCACATGATGATATGATATGAGATGCATGACAACGACAACACACACGAAGACAAAAACCCGAAACCGAGAAAATAAAATAACTTAAGGCCGAAAACGGCAAGAGTTGGAGTACATATTGGGTAAATCATATGCGGGATGTTACACACCTACACGGTGACATGAAATTGTCTTGAATATGTAAGAGAACAAGTATACTTAACCTGTAAAAAAACAAGTATACTCTACTATTTGCACTATTTCACACGTTACTATATATATCACATTGGTAAAGAACACACAATAACTACATGTTCCTATAAACTCTAAGCTCCCAGAAAATGGAAGCTTCCGGTGCATCCAGGCTCATTCGGTGCTCGTGGCCCCGCGGGATGCGTTGTTGCTAGGTGGCCCCTTCATTGGCCATTTATTTTTCCTCATTTTGTATGTGGGTTTCGTCACCCTCGCATGAACTCAAATACTATACCGCGTATTCCGGACATCTCTCCTTCTACTTTTGAGCGCCTCCATGCTAGGGTTTGAGACCGCCATCCCAACTTTGGCCCGCACCACAACTTCCCTCCATAACCACTCATCATTGCCTCTTGTTCCCCCATCCAAATATGTGACCCACCAGAATTTTGCTCGTACATTACATATGCGCTAACTGGGGAGGGGATGATGCCTAGTGGCTCTTCTCGGTCTATTGCATGAACATTTTTTTAAGACGATTAGGGTGTTGCTAACTATGCTAGTTCTTTCAAAGGTAGCAAGAAGTTCCTTTTAAAAAATGGCAGCAAGAAGTTATGCTCAGTTTGTTAGGTTCTTGTGGTGGAATCATCCCACTAATCAGTGTCTACGGGCAAGGTTAATGTATGTGTGTATTTGCGGGGGGGGGGGGGGGGGGGGGGTTATGAATCAAAAAGATTTTTTTTGTGCAAAATCGATCTTCAGGCTCTATGTCTCAGTGTCTTCGGTGGATGTTTGTGTAAGTGTGCTATTGGTGTTGAGTGAATCTGGTATATATCTCTGTTTTTAGGGAGAACGTTAGGACGTGTACATTTTCATATTGCATGCCTTCATAGTCGTTCAATCCCATCACTGCTAGCATATTTGGAGTGTCCAACCTTTTGCAACACAAAACGCTCACACAAGACATGTTTTCTTGTAATCGTGCAACATTTTCCTATGCGCCTAATAAACATCATGAAAGAAAGTCACGGCACCAAAACAGGCGCATGTGACAGTAAAAATTATGTATGCAGCAAATGGGAATTTGTTGCAACAAAAGAGTTGAAAAAGGATTCACAACATATGTTATATCCTTTGCAATCAACGTTCCAACACAAAAAGAATATTATACACACTGATGCAAAAAAATATCTTTGCAATTTTAACACAATCCTTTGCGATCGATACCCAAAATCATTCTAACACGTCACTGGTGTGCATGTGTCAAGACCATATATATAAGTTTGTGACATGTTAAAACAATGAACAACTTCTGTAATTTCAAAAATCCAACTCGCTAATCTTCAACCATGGTGGGATATCAACATCTTCGTGTTTGACTTGTTGATGAAGAATTTGCCTCGTTGGAGGTGTTCCTCCCTAAATTTGGCGAGGTTTGTTGAAAGCGAAGTGGCTACCCGAACGAGCGGTGTGGTACTAACTGTAAGGGCGTGTACAATGATTGATAAGATAGTTTTATTTTAATTTTTGCATGTAATTTAGAGATGACAAAAAAATATGTATACAATGGGTCATCTCTTAGCCTTATCTTCAATAACTAGACATTCCTAAAAACATGGTGACACATATTATGCTAAGAGATCACCTCTTGTCTTATCTTAAATAAGAGAAGACAAACCTTTTTTTAAGACTTCTCTCTCCTTCACCTCATCGTTTATCCTATGTGACACTTCTAAGATAGCATCATTGTACATGCCCTAAATACTAGTAGCAGGCAGCGCCGCCAAGCGTGCTCGTCTTCAGCCCATCGGCTAAGCTGTTGATTGTCAGTGACGAGCAGGCAGCCAAGAACTACGGATGCAACCCTCGACGGCACACGCCCCTGTTCGCGTGGCACCAGCGGTGAAGCGGGCTAGGTGCCACCCTCGTGTGCGCGCCCCTTGAAGTGAAGTGATCTGGTCGCCGACCACTCACCATGAGGCATTTCGTCGTGCAAATCTCAGCTCGGGAACTGAACGAATCTTAAAAAGTACGTACTGTAAAACTGAGTTACGTACGTATCCGGAAGGACAATGCTCGATTCAGATTCAAGTCATAAGTAGTAGGTACACATGCGCCCATCCTTTCATCGGCATCTATGTACATGTATTTCTATGACAAAACCGGTTGAACCCCGGAAGGAATGGAACGACTCAAACGTCAAAAGAGGGGAAAGAAAAAGCGCCAAAAGAAGAAGAAGAAGAAAACGAGAGGCAAAGGGAAACAGAGAGAGTTGGCTGGCCCTTCTAGTCTGGCCCTCATTTGGTCCGCCCAATCCTCAGCATTTGTTGTGTATGGGATCGGAGCCTCTCCGGACTCGCCGCTTGCTCATCCGGTCCGCGTCGAACATCGTCGGAGGCGGAGAAGGGCCGGCCGCCGCCACGGGCTTCCCGGAGGCATCGAAGCTGGCGACGGGGGCGCCATTGCCGCCAGCCTCGACGAGTCTCCGCGGTTGCTCGGCACCGCGCCTGCTCGTTGAGGCGAGAAGGACCCCCGGGCTCCTGGCCGCGAGGACCCCCGGCCGACCGGTGGCGGCCGAGAGGGCGACGAGGACAAGGATCGCCAGTGCAAGGCTGGGGACTCTCATCATGGTGTCCTAGCTAGTGTGTGAGTTGTGACACCCAGGGTGGCTTAGCTTCGCCTGGCTGGCGGCGCACAAGTTTTATGGGGAGGAAGCTTGGAGCCTTGGACCATGTTATTGCGTGTCTTTGTTGTTGTAGATATAGGAGAGCATCCCCGTAGGGTCACATCTGAAACAGCGGCGGGTGACGGGTAAGATCTCGGTCCAAAGGCATAAACTAAAGCTCAAAGAGAGGGAGATACGATGTGCACTGGACACACACACACACACCCAACAAGGCAACATATGGCTTTACACATCTAAACCCCGTATACAGCCTGCTAAAATCTAGTGGGGGCGAATCGGGTACCGAGGTATCTTCCGTAATGCAGGGTTTTCCGCAGTAATCCACATCACAGAAAAGAGAAAGGCAAGCGAGCGTGACCGTGACCACGAAAGAAAGAAAAAGCAGAGGTTTTGTGTTCAGGGCGCTGCTAAATTTGGTCCTGCCAGGTGGAAAACAAAAATGCTCTCTACTGAGTAGTACTACTAGCCTTGGAGCATGGGAGCTGTAGAGTGGAGGCCATCTTCTCGTCTTTTGTTGTTTTTCCTTTGGATCGCAGATCATAGGGCCCGTGCTTTCGCCTTTGTGTACTTTGGAAGCTTCTCTGTGAAGCAAGGAGGAGGAGGAGGAGCACGGCTCCCCATGTGTGCCAGAAACCAGAGAGGCATCCCCTGCTTTGGCTTGCTGTGCGGCTAGCCGAAGCTCCCGTTGGCCGCCGCTTTATGTTCCCTCCACTCTTCTTTGGCCGCGCTGCTGCCGCCTTGGATTGAGTGGGGCCAGTCCAAAACACAAAGCCCCCGTTCAAAGATCCAAAGCGTCACGCTGTTGCCGCTGGTAGCGACATTCCATTGCCCTTTCGCTTTCTCTTTCCCAAATCCCCCGGTTTAACTTAAAGCGCGCCCCCAAAGAGCGCCATTTCCGTGTGAAATGGTAACATTCCTCATTCATCCACCACGCATGCGCTTGCCCGTTCCGTGGGTTTTTGTTCGGTTACAGACTAGCACATGGCACCATCTTGGTACTAATAACACACAAGGTTTCAAGGAAAACTTCCGACTGATCAAAATCCACGAGGAGGCCATCAGGTTACATTGCACAACTGGGAACGGGAACAAACTTCAGGGGCACAGTACATCAAACGCTTGCGTCTTCCAGCGACAGGGCTATCGGAATTGTCTCAGTGCCTCTTCTGATCGTCAGGGTCACCGTGTCTCCGACCCCGTAGTCGTCTAGAACCCTCAGGAGGTCAGATTTGCCCTTAATCTGCTCCAGAAACGATCATGCGAGTGAGAGGGGGCGAAAGGGTAATAAGCCTGTCTAAATCATATAAACTCTTTAAACATCTAATGAATGCAACTTGATCAGCAAGCACTCACCGGTTTGCCATCCACTGCAACAATGACGTCGCCCAGGACAATATTGCCGGCAAAACCCCTGCCTGTAGGAACTAGACCTGCTTTTTCCACGGTGCTGCCCGGGGGAACCTGCAGTGAAGCACAAGTTATGGTGTCAGGGGTTATTTCTGTTTCGGTTTGGCCAACGGAGCAGAGATAGGTAGCAACAGTTCGGCTTACCTTCAGTATAAGAGCACCATCACGGACGTTAAGCTGATACGCAATCGGATCTGGTGCGAATTCCACATTCAGCCCAGCACGTCGAACCTTGAATAAATGGTAAGCATAACTTAGACCAAGATAAAGTACAGAAACTCTTTAAAAAAAGTACAGAAACAAAATACGAGTGTCAGCAACGAACAAATAACCAAATGGTCAAATAAGTTTTTTTTTCAATTCATTGCATGAGAATCATTTCTCTGAAAAATGTTTTTCTACTATTTGTAGGACCAAAAAGGCTAAACATTTTCCTCCTAGTACAACAACTTTGTATAAAATATCTGGGATTGTTTAATGCATTTATTCGCAATCATGCCTGGACAACTGAAACATAGACAAGTATAGGCGAGCATGGGAACAAGGGAAAAGATTACTGATAAATAACTCTCAACTTCAGGGTGATGTTTGTTGCATGAATGTTATACTTCTCTAAACATATGTCATCACCATAAGACGACGGATGATTCTAAGGGAATGGTTTTCGAAAAGATATTAAGTTCATGATGTGGCTTTAAGATGTCAAAGCAGCATACCTTTCCAGACTGAATCAACTGAGGAACTATTTTGAGTATAGTTGATGATTGGATAGCAAAACCAACACCGGCGGACGTTCCTGCAACATTAAAGAAACAATGGCATCTCAGACTAAATTAGAAGACCGGTAGAAATGGATAAATGGATGTAGTTCAATCTGAGATATGCACTGCCAAAGTCAACAAAATGAAGTCAATTCATTGGCGGATATTGGGCTTGAGAATAAGTACCCAACAGTAGATATATCAGTTGATTACTACTCGAACAGTTGCTAATAAAAACACCTGGCCTCTAGGATGATGTAACCAACAGTAGATATATCAGTCGATTACTAGCGAAAATACATTCCAATTAGAAGAACAACTTTTTATGGGGTACACTTTCTCTTTGTGGTATTCCACCTCTTGCTTGCTTCTGGTCCAAAGATGAAATCCTTAGTAATAATTGGTTGTATTTGCCCTTTTTTGGAATAATAGCCTCCTCTACTGAAGGAGAGGACAGCTACTAATAAAAACACCTAGCCTCCAGCATATAGCAAGTTGGATGAATGTGTTATGACCGGCCAGGTCTATGGCCGCCGGGGGCCCACTGGGCAGGCTTAAGGCCCAAGTTATCTTAGTTTATTTTCAGATTATGATTATATATACAAGTTGTAAGACTATTTTGAGGATTAAGCAATAAGACTATTCTATTGTCCGGCTCCCAGAGGAGCCGGAACCCTAAACCCTAGCCTCTCCCTCTCCTGCGCCGCCGCCACCCAGCCGCAAGGACGGCGCTTCGCCGCCGGCCGCCGCGTTCTAGCCCACGCCCCGCTCCCTCCTTTCCCTACCACCTACGACCTAGAGGAGCCCGAACCCTAGCTCCTAACACCTTGGTATCAGACAGCTCTGGTTCGACCATGTCATCCTCACCACCATCGTCGTCGCTGCACGTGACCACCGCCGCCGCGTCAGCGGCCCTCGCCACGGGGTCGCTGGTCCTCCTGTCCGCGTCGCTGGACCTCATCCCTGGCGCGTCACCGGCCAGCCGCCGGCCCCCATCACCACTACGCCGCCGTCGCCATCAACTCTACCGGCCCACTACACCCCGGAGGCCATGGCGGGGGTCCTCAACGACTTGGTCGTCGCGGTCCAGGGCATCCGGCTCTTCCTGGCCAGCCCATACGGACCGCCACAGCCGCCCCCGCCGCCTGCGCCCTCCGGGCCGCCGACGCTCCCGTGGTACTCGGTGCCGGCCGCACTCGCCGGCGGCTACCCGGCGCTACAACAGCCGGCCGCTCCAGCGCCGGCCTGGCCAGCACCCGCGGCATCGGCCGCGTCCGCCCCAACCCCGTGGACGGTCTGGTTTGCCCCGGCCCCCTCCGCGCCGTCCGCGCCGGCCCCCACGCCGTCTCCACCGCCTACCGCCGGCCTGAGTCAGGGCCCTTCCGGGGGGCTTCCGATGCAGCAGGTGCGGTTTCCACCGTCGCCCTCTCCGATTCCGGCTTGGCTCACCGGAACGTCGCCACCGCCGGTCTACACGGAGGCCGGCGAACCGCCGGTGCCCACGCTACAGTTCGGCGCGCCGTCCTCGGCCCTTCGCATTGACGAACCGGTGGGCACTGGCGCATCGACCCCGACACCACCTCGCTTTGCCCAGATCGACTTTGCCACGTATGATGGCTCGGAGGACCCTCTTAACTGGTTAAACCAGTGTGATCAGTTCTTCCGGGGGCAGCGCACACCCGCGTCCGAGCGCACTTGGCTCGCGTCATACCACCTCCGGGGTGCCGCCCAGACATGGTACTACGCCCTCGAGCAGGACGAGGGCGGCATGCCCCCCTGGGATCGTTTCCGCGAGCTGTGTCTCCTTCGCTTCGGTCCACCACGGCGCGGCAGCCGCTTGTCCGAGCTGGGCCGCCTACCCTTCACCTCCACGGTCCAGGATTTCGCCGACCGCTTCCAGGCTCTGGCGTGTCACGCACCGGGGGTGACAGCACTACAGCGGGCTGAGCTCTTCGTCGGCGGCCTGCCCGACCACATCCGCGTGGACGTCGAGATGAAGGGACCCCAGGACCTGCAGACGGCCATGTACTACGCTCGGGCGTTCGAGCAGCGCGCCCAGGCCTTAACACGGCCCGCACCACCTCGGGGGAGCCGAGTGCCTCCACGACCACCGCCGGGCGCACCATCTTCTGCAGCCGCCTCACCGGCGGCCACTCCGGCCGCGACGCGGCCCTTCCGGCGCCTCTCGCAGGCCGAACAGCTCGAGCGCCGCCGCCTGGGGCTGTGCTTTAACTGTGATGCGCCCTATGCCCCGGGCCATGTCTGCCCGCACCTCTTCTACTTGGAGACAGTCGACGAGACCGAGGACGCTGCCACCGACGATGGACTCGGCGACCCAGCCGCCGCCGAGGTCGCGCAGGCACCCGCGCCCGCGCCGGCTACGGCCCTTGTCGTCTCCCTCCACGCGTTGGCCGGCATCCGCAATGAGCGGACTATGCTTATTCCGGTCACGATCCACGGCGAGACTCTGGTGGCTCTCTTAGACACGGGCTCTACACATAACTTCCTTCCGGAGGCTACTATGCGGCGCCTTGCCCTACAGCCGACGGGGAGGGGGAGCAGCTGCGGGTCACCGTCGCTAATGGCGACCGCCTCCGATGCCATGGGCTCGCTCGGGACGTTCCCATTACTATCGGCGACGAGCACTTCACCATCACATGTGCCGGCATCGACTTGGGCTGCTTCGACTTCATCCTCGGCGTCGACTTTTTGCGGACTCTCGGTCCCATCCTTTGGGACTTCGACACCCTGACGATGACTTTCTGGCGCCTCGGCCGCCGCATCCGGTGGGAGGGCGTTGGCGGCACCCCGGCGTCGCCCCCACTCCAGCTAGCCGCGGCCACCACGGAGGCCGAGCATCCGCTGCTGGATCACCTCCTGCAGCAGCACGGTGATCTTTTTGCGGAACCCCAGGGCCTTCCGCCGGCCGGGGTCTACGACCACCGTATTCATCTCCTGCCGGGCTCGGCTCCGGTGGCAGTACGGCTCTACTGGTACCCTCAGTTGCAGAAGGATGAGTTGGAGCGGCAGTGCGCCATCATGCTTGCCGCGGGCATTATCCGTATCTCTACATCACCCTTTACGGCGCCGGTCCTCCTCGTACGTAAGTCGGACGGCACTTGGCGCTTCTGCATCGACTACCGCGCCCTTAATGCTCTCACACTTAAGGATAAGTTTCCTATTCCGGTGGTCGACGAACTCCTGGATGAGCTACATGGTGCGCGCTTCTTCACCAAACTGGACCTCCGGTCGGGGTATCATCAGGTGCGCATGCATCCCGACGACATCGCCAAGACGGCGTTCCGGACCCATCACGGCCACTTCGAGTTCTTGGTGATGCCCTTTGGCCTCGCCAACGCCCCGGCAACATTTCAGGCCTTGATGAACGATGTCCTCCGGCCCTACTTACGTCGGTTTGTGCTCGTTTTCTTTGATGACATTCTTATCTACAGCGCCTCTTGGGCAGAGCACCTCCAGCATGTGGCCATCGTCTTCAACGAGCTTCGGGCGCATCATCTTCATCTTAAGCGCTCGAAGTGCTCGTTCGGGACACCTTCGGTCGCTTACCTCGGCCACGTCATCTTGGCCGAGGGTGTGGCCATGGACGCCGACAAGGTGGCGGCCGTCGCCGCCTGGCCCATTCCGCAGTCTCCGCGGGCTCTTCGCGGCTTCCTTGGTCTTGCCGGGTACTACCGGAAGTTCATCCGGGAGTTTGGCCTTATCGCGGCCCCGCTCACGCGTCTCCTCCGCCGCGACGCCTTCTCTTGGGATACGGAGGCCACTTCAGCGTTCGAAGCCCTCAAGGGGGCCCTTACGACGGGACCCGTACTGCAGATGCCGGACTTCGACCTTCCCTTCACCGTCGACTGCGACGCTTCCGGTGCGGGGTTTGGTGCGGTCCTGCACCAGGGCGATGGACCCCTCGCCTTCTTCAGCCGCCCCTTTGCTGCCCGCCATCTTAAATTGGCGGCGTATGAGCGTGAGCTCATTGGGTTGGTGCAGGCAGTACGCCATTGGCGGCCCTATCTTTGGGGCCGTTCCTTCCGGATCCGCACGGACCACTACAGCCTCAAGTTCATGCTAGATCAGAGGCTCTCGACGGTTCCCCAGCACCAGTGGATCAGTAAACTCTTTGGCTTTGATTTTACCGTCGAGTACCGGCCGGGTCGCCTCAACACCGTCGCCGACGCCCTGTCTCGGCGTGACGCCGATGTGGACGATGGTGCGGCGCAAGGGGCTGCCTTCTGCATCATCACCGGGCCCTCTTTCACCCTCTACGCCGACATTCGCCGGGCGAACGCTGCCGCGGCCGACGCCCTCCTCCTGCAGCAGCAGCTGGCGGCGGGCGAGCTAGAGGAGCCGTGGCGTCTAGCCGACGGCCTGCTTCTCCACGGGCGCCGCGTCTTCGTTCCGGACCACGACGTTCTTCGTCAGCAGGTGCTGCGTCTCGCCCACTCGGCGGGCCATGAGGGCGTGCAGAAGACGCTACATCGCCTCCGCGCCGACTTCTACATTCCAGGTGATCGTGCCCTGGTCCGCGATTGGGTACGGTCTTGTGTGACGTGCCAGCGCAACAAAACGGAGACCCTGCGACCAGCTGGTATGCTTCAGCCCTTGGAGGTCCCGTCTCAGGTTTGGGCGGACATCTCCATGGACTTCATCGAGGGCCTTCCCAAGGTGGGCGGCAAGTCCGTCATTCTCACGGTGGTCGACCGCTTCTCCAAGTATGCTCATTTCATCGCCCTTGGCCATCCATATTCAGCGGCATCTGTCGCGCGGGCCTTCTTCGATGGCATTGTCCGTCTCCACGGGTTCCCTTCTTCGATCGTGAGTGATCGAGATCCTGTGTTCACGGGTCATGTATGGCGCGACCTCTTCCGACTGGCAGGCGTGAAGCTCCGCCTGAGTACCGCCTTCCACCCTCAGACAGACGGCCAGTCTGAGATCGTTAACAAGGTGATTGCCATGTATTTGCGTTGTGTTACAGGTGATCGCCCTCGCGCATGGGTGGACTGGCTCTTATGGGCGGAGTACTGCTACAACACCTCTTACCACTCCGCCCTCCGTGCTACGCCCTTTGAGGTGGTGTATGGCCGGCCACCCCCGCCGATTCTGCCGGTTGATCCAGCCTCGGCGCGGACCGAGGCAGCCGGGGCTCTTTTGAGGAGCCGTGATGAGATGCTCGCGGAGGTCCAGCAACGACTCCTCCAGGCCCAGCAGTTGGCCAAACGATACTATGATGGCCACCATCGCGAGGTGGAGTTCGCGGTGGGTGATTGGGTCTGGCTGCGTCTACTTCATCTCTCTACGCAGTCATTGGACCCCCGCGCGAGGAAGAAGCTCGGTCCTCGCTATGCCGGTCCCTTTGCTATCCTAGAACGCATTGGCAAAGTGGCGTACCGTCTTCAGCTTCCGGCAGGTGCCCGGATCCATGATGTCTTCCATGTCGGGCTGCTCAAGCCTTTCCGCGGCGATCCACCCGCGGCACCACCGGCGCTTCCGCCGCTCGCGGACGGGCGTCTCCTTCCTGCACCGGAGAAGGCGCTGAAGGCTCAGCTGCGCCGAGGCTCCTGGTACGTGTTGATTCGGTGGGCTGGACTACCAGAGGAGGACGCTACTTGGGAGCAACGCGAGGAGTTCCGCCAGCACTACCCCGACTTTCAGCTCGAGGACGAGCTGTTTGCGCAGGCGGGGAGAGATGTTATGACCGGCCAGGTCTATGGCCGCCGGGGGCCCACTGGGCAGGCTTAAGGCCCAAGTTATCTTAGTTTATTTTCAGATTATGATTATATATACAAGTTGTAAGACTATTTTGAGGATTAAGCAATAAGACTATTCTATTGCCCGGCTCCCAGAGGAGCCGGAACCCTAAACCCTAGCCTCTCCCTCTCCTTCGCCGCCGCCACCCAGCCGCAAGGACAGCGCCTCGCCGCCGGCCGCCGCGTTCTAGCCCACGCCCCGCTCCCTCCTTTCCCTACCACCTACGACCTAGAGGAGCCCGAACCCTAGCTCCTAACAGAATGCTGTGTGAAAACAAAATAAAAATGAATTCTAGTCATGATATTGCCCACTGATCACCTCATCACAAACAAAAGTCATCCAAAACATGCCATCACCGGTAACAGTCAGTACAATGAGCAGAGTAACTTATAAAATGACACTGAATACAGCAAGTAGGTGAGATAAACACCAGTTAAGAACTTAAGATCATGATAGTTAACAGTGATTGTGATTTTACTAATTTTAGATTTAGATATACTCTTTTAAATGGTAACAGGCATAGTGACCGAGATATAGCTCAGCTATAGAAAGCAGAAAAATCTGCAAACGTCTCAAACAAAATCAAATTACTACTAGTTTATGGATTGATAGACCCAATCGTGATCTCACAATGCACTTTTGAATAGTAGATATCAAAATGGAAGTAACCTAACCTGTCTGTGTAAAAATTGCTGTGTTGATACCAATCATGTGCCCTTTCGAATCTAGCAAAGGACCACCACTGCATCGAGATTCATCAGGCTATATGGTTAGTAAAATCCTTTGTAAAACATTTTGGATGATATGTGCTAAGATCCAGACTATTATGCTATATGATCAGTATGCCAACTACCATAGCAGGAATTTAACTCCAAGTTTATGTGTCCCGTCTTATGAACTCTGATACTAATCACTTACAAAAGAACAACATTTAATACTAGTTTTGTCTGTGTACCAATATAGACCTTTCATGTTTTGCAATTTTTTGTTTAGTAATGTGGTATTGAATAAGAATATAAACACCATAATTGTCAAGTTAGGTGAAACCAGTAACACGTATGCCTAGGAATGTCTAACTGTAAGTGACAGATGATGAAATATAAAGATTTGCCAATCCTCAAAGCAGTATCACTAGCAGTAGTTTCTACTTTCTACACAAGTTCTGAAATCAGAAATGTCCAGGCCTCCCCTGAAATTTTCAGTTCAAAAAAGTTCTGGAATTTGAAATGCAAAATTTGCTATGAATTGCTCCTGATTATACGAAATTTGGTGATTATACCATCTCCACAAACCTGTTCCCAGGGTTAATAGCTGCATCTGTTTGAATCCCACCTCCAATTGTCACTCCAGCTTGACTAAATATATCTCGATTTAAACCACTGATAACACCAACAGTCAGAGTATGGTCAAAACCAAAAGGATTTCCAATTGCTAAGCATTGCTGACCAACTTTTAGAGCTGAGGACTGCCCCACAATAATTGGCTTCAAGATATCTGAAGGGGCGTCCACCTATCACATATGTACATGCCAATATATGAGATTCACAAAGAGAAAATGCTCAGTGGGATGTTTTATGAAGCGAACTATAGAAACAATTTAAGCAACATACATAACTATGATTAACTAAAGATGAACTCAGGTGAATATCAATAAACTGGCACTGGACATGCTCCAGAACTGGTTTGTGACTGCCTTCTTTTGTACTAACAAGATTAAACATTCTAGCCCTTGCAATGCATGTCCATGAACCAGATGGGGATAGGGTGAGCACAATGTTAGCAGGTTAACATAATCATCTTGGCACTCTAAAATACCATGGTGACATTCCCAATATAGATGAAACGACAAGACATACAGAACGGCGTGTAATCTCAATCTCTAATATGACTCCGCAATCCTTTGGTCTCATAAGTCAACTCTCATTTTTATATCCATTTCACTGGAATCACGTCATGTCACTCATAACTAAAGAAACAAGATAAACTAGTTGCATGCTATCTATTTAGCATCGAACGGGCAACAGGAAATCGAGGAACAGAAAACAAAACTAATTGACAAGGAGTCATGGTGAAAGTATAAATCATTAAGTGATTTAAGTCTCTACTGACCAACCCCAGTCACTCCCATTTTGAAGTTTGTTCGCTCTCTTTTTTAGCTTTATGTGGCATGAGTATAAATAAATTTCATTAAATAGTTAATTTCAGAATACGGAGGGAGTAGTTCTCTATATAAGAGCATCAGCATTTTTAGTTAAACCATACCCTTGTTCAGAACAGTTAGTCAGAAGAAACTTTTACCTTAAGGACAGCAAGATCTTTAGCGCGGTCTGCACCAATCAATATTCCTTCGAAATTTTTCTGTATCCTTTCAAGCAGATATAGGAGAGTATTTACTGTTAATTGGCACGCATATACAAGGAATAGTAATGCCCCCAACAAATTTCATGGAAAATTATACTACCAAGTGCAGTTATATAAGAACTTACCCTTCGGCAGCAAGAATGTTGACACGTGCGACAACTTCACCAAGCTTTGGATTTTTCGAAAGAGCATTGCCAACCACTATAATCATACCAACATCGTGAACACATGCATATATCAAAAGTAAATTCAGTGTACTGTGTACAAGGGAAAAGAGTTGCACTGTAAAGTAGGCATGAGAGGAGTAGGTTGTGTTGTTCATATATGGTAGACATATATAACCATGTGATTGACATACCATGATAATTTGTAACAATATGACCAGACTCATCCCAAACAACTCCAGAACCATTTCCTTCTGGGATCTACAATGAATATTAAAAACTTTCTTTCAAACAAGAGCTTCTCACATCTTTTGAAATTTTGTGTCATCTAGAAAGTACATAAGCAAAAGATATCCAAGAATAAATCAGCAATTATTAGCCTTCTAGTGTTTCTAGGAGCATACCCAGACACCCTTGGTCTAAACTTACAATATTCAAGCATGCGTGCAGTTTACCTCAACAACCCCTGTTACATTGAGCTGGGGGCGCAGTGTCGCATCAAAAATGTTGACCACTGAGTAAGTATTTGTTTCAAAAAGCTCTGCGATCCGTTTCTGTTGCACAGGCAGCAAAATTCAAAGAAATGTAAATATGGTGTGAGAACAAGTAAATAGGGTAAGGTTGATTCAACAGAGTACTGAGTAGCGACCTCGGTTGGAAACAATGGACCAGATGGAAATATCTTTGGAGTAACATCCTCAATTTTGACGGTTGGATCACCCAAAGCAAGTGCTGTGATAATAATAAGAACATACCAAGTTATAGAAAGTTCACAGACACAATAAACCGACACTGTTACAGGAGTAAAATAATCTGGTACATGAAAAGACATGGGATTAATTTCTATTAACACCTAATTACCATGTCACCTAGTCCGAACCTGATAAGTACCTTGAAGAATGTAAGCAAAGGCAAAAGGCCGAAAATGCAAGAATCTTCCTCTTTGACGCAAACAGCAGTGTTTTGCTTGAGATTTCAGAAAGTTCACATGTTTCCCTTAACCTGGACGAAAATTCACACACATATTAGCAGTTGCGTTGTTTATTAGAAGTTCAGCTCAAGTATACTGTTTGTTAGAAGCTACAGACAGTGATAATTTTCCGGGAAAAAAACTCTGAGTTATGATACGGAATATGGATGGAATTATCTAATCTGACTGCATGATTGTGCTCTTGACAACAGCGTAGTCCGAAAATTTGCAGAAATGCAGCGAGAGGTGCGCTCACCTCGGAGGCGTTCCTTCCACGTTGCGGTCTGCGGAGGCGATGCAGTCGACAACCACTCTCCGGCGGCCGAAGCGCCTTCCAGGAGCACGAGCGGCGGCCGCTGCAGCGGGCGCGGCGCAGGCGAGGCAGTGCATCCGATAAATGGGGGGAGTCTGTAGTCCGGGCCAAGCGTGTGGCGTGGTAGAGTTCAGACCATGGTGATATGTGGGGAATTTGCGGTTGGAGAAGGGACGACGTTTCACATTCAAGTCCACGACGTATGTTGTTATTGCATATCTGGATGCATCACACAAGGTCAGCTAAATTCTAAGTTTATCTCTCTTTATTTCTTACGAAAAAGATCAAATCTGTTATAAACTTCACCGGAATCACAAAGCATCTTAAACATAATAAAAATTACATCAAGATTTCGAGATCACCAAGCGACCACTATTGTCGTCAGAACAAGCCCCTGACGCGCCGATGTCGTCACTTTCCTACCAGAGTCGGCTTGACCTTGTCGATGACAACGGGAATTCTAAATTTTTCTCGGTTCCATACTTCCATATTTATACTTGCGAGATAGTTACACTTTGGATTCCCCCGAAATAAGGTTACAATTTGAAGCACATTCTACTTTTTTTTCTTTTTGTCATTTGTTTTGGCGCTCTCGTCGCTGCCGCCCTTCGCTTTGTTCTATCATGCCTTGATCCTCACTCACTCATGTTTGACCATATAGGGCATGTATTTACTTATATGTCTCTAACGATGGAATGATTGATGTTTCTTAATCCAGCATAACAGCATCATATCTCACCTCATACCACCCTTGCTTCTTACTTCCACGTGCCCTGACTAGAAGGGCCAGGGTTTGCGAACATTAACCGATGACTCGAGTCCGTCCACTATGCGGATACACATCATCAACGAATACAAGACAAGTATGTCACCATATGTATTAGGTTCAGTCGCATTTGAGGAGCACCAGGTAGTCTATACCGACTCGGATTCCTTGTAACCCTAGCCTTGTCCACCTATATAATACGGGCTATGACATATGATCATTATATTTTCATAGCCAGCTTAGGTCCAATATCATTGTAAAACCAAACATGCTTGCACAAAACCCTAACTTTATACGAGGCAACCATCAATGCAAGTCACAAAGGTAAGTAGAGTATTACCTCCCTCAGAGGGCATGGGCCTAGGCATATCTTCGTCTCGTGTGTATCCCTCTAAATTCTTCGTGCGTACATCACCCCATGTTCATTATTGCCATAAAAAGACAAACATAGTGTGGTCAGGCTAGACCTACATTACATTGAATATGCGCCAGAGAAAGACATGATGTGGCGAGCAATTATATATAAGTGTGAGCTTCATGCCATTTTGACAAACAAGTGGAACCAATATAGCAGGACCATGTCAATCTACTGAAAACATGATTCAAAGTGAAATTGGTGGTCTATAATGTGGTTCAAAGTTTTACAGAAGCTAAATATGATTTAAGTGTCACCGTGTCATAGGTACATGGTTCATGCTGAAATGAACTCTTAAATTCATTTCATACATCACTAGATTACTTGTAACGGTGTTTGTGAGGAAATTTCACTCTGCTTGTCATGATCCAAGATTCTTTTTTTACTCACATTGTGTTCTTTAAGTGAATCGTTAAACATATCCCCCCAACTATGGCCTGATAAAATTGTCAAAAGAAATTGTACAAAAAAAGTATACAATAATAACACACACACACACACCATAATTTTTAAGAATAAAATTAAAAGCCTTTGAACCATAACAAGAAAACAAAATATAGTTGAGGAAGTGAATTTGCAGCGGCACCGCCTTGGATTCAAGTCTCACCGTGTGATTTTGACACTTACTCCCTCCGTTCGGGTTTATTAGGCCCGAAGACAAGATCGACAGGACCAAGAAACCTAGTAATTGTCCTTGATTAAGGTGAAAATTCCCAGTGTTTAATTGTGACGTACGTTTCGATAGCCATGTAATTTAATGCACACTCTAAGTAATCCAGCCAGCAGCCCAGAGTTCACGCGCATGCTGATTCATGGTCGCTAGCATGGCCAATCTGAAGACTAGGAGAAGCGCATGCGTCTGTTTAGGTCGCTGCATGCAATGTGCTACTCCCTCCCTTCCCAAATATTTGTCTTTCTAGAGATTTCAACAAATGATTACATACGGAGCAAAATGAGTGAATCTATAGTCTAAAATATGTCTACGTGTCCATTTAAAATGCCTAGAAAGACAAGTATTTGGGAACGGAGGGAGTAGTTAATTTCTCTCGGTCCTCTGGAACTGAATGAGTTTGATTCCAAGAAAATTAATTAGAAGGGCCTTATAAATCGGGACGTACTATTGTGGCTGAGAGACCTAATAAACCCGGACAGAGGGAGTAATGCGTAACTTAAATGTTTATCATAAAAAAATGTTTGCAAAAAATTACATTTTTTAATGAATCCAAAAATGAATAATTTTTATTTCTAAAAAATAATGCCAAATAAGGAAACCAGGAATAAAAGTGATATTTTGCCCTTTTACTATTTTCAGTTTTGGTATCTAAAACTGTTTTACTTTTAGATATCACGATTTATTCATTTTTTAAATTTTTAGATGTCTTGCTTTAATTAGTAGATTTGTTTTTTCAGGGTAGACCGGTAGATGCTTTAGTTTTGAGCAAGTTATTTTTAGGGTAAATCAATCATCACATTCTCCGTGCAGTCAGCGCCCCGCGACGTGGGTTGAATTTATATTGTGTTTGAACTTTGAAATCAAATCTCTAGCCTTGTGGCAACGCGTGAAGTATCTCTAGTAAAAGTGACATTTTGCCCTTTTACAGTTTTTTCAGGTTTGGTATCCAAAATAGTTTTACTTTTAGATATCACTAGTAAGCATGCACGTGCAACACACGTCTCAAACGTAAAACAGGTGAATTGACATAATATAAAAAAATAAACGTTTTTAAAAATATAAATCAAATGGATACACAATGTTTGATGTCGCTCAAATTGTATTTTCAAAAGAAGACACAATAGTGGTTATGTTGCTGCATAGAGTAATAGCAGGAAAATATTCTCATTTAAATAAAATCAGCAACTATTTATTAATGCAGTAATATAGGCATGTAGTATAGTCTTCTCTTCGAGTGTAGCCAGGAAAAAAAAATATAAACTGCCTTACGGTGCAATCATATTGTTCAAGATGCTTAATTCTCGAATTTTATTTTATTCTACTAATCTGCATAGCAAAATATATATTTGTACTAATTTGGATCAAATTATATATTTTTTTTGGTTGTGTGGACTGCCAAAAGTATATAGCTACCTACTATGAATAATAGGAAATAGAAGATGATATGTGACTACAACGACTTCTATATGAAATAAAGATGATTTACAAGAACTAATTGAAATGTAAAAGGGCTAAAAGAAATCCAATAATTATCATGATAGAAAATATTTATCTGGTTTTGTATGTGTTTATGCGTTGGCAACCATACTAACTTACAATGATGTAAGACGTTTTGTACGTATAGAAACTGAAATGAGTTATGAAGAAAAATAAAGATCGAAGGAAAAGTATTCTAGAGTATTTGTCAAGCTTAACCTTATCAAGCTTTCAGGTCACCTTCTAAATTACAAAAAAAATGATGAATCCTCAAATAAGAAAGAGCCAACAATTTGAAACATGCTACAAAACTGGTGAAGATAGAAAGCATTCATCCTCTTTTTCCTTGTCGTAAGGAGTAGCTTCAGCATACATTTGTAACAATGTAATACCTGATCCGGAAAAAGTTGTTCATTATTATTATTGGAGGAAAGAGGTGCGCAGACAAAAAAAGAGAGGCGGTGCAAATAAGGCCTTAAACAACATGTCTTCAAGTTTGATGATTGCAGATATGTTGGATCATTCGAAACTGCACAAGTATATAAGAATAAATATATATGCCAAAATAGTGAAAGGTATTTGGTTTCTCTGTCATGAAACAAAATAAATCCGACTGAGTACAATTTATATGATTTCTCTGTACCAATATATGGCAGCTGTATTAGGACAGATCATTTGAAGGATCTATTTATTGGAACTCAACCGGATTAGTTTCTTCATTGGATCCTTCTGTATGGTAAAATTCTCTTTATTGGAACGCAGTAGAGATTGTATAACTTTACAGAACAGCGAGACATATTCTCTAACAACAGTTACGGAGTCATGTGACCCGTTTTAGATGTATAGAATCATGTAACTGAAATAGTAGTACATCTTCAATATCTTGCCTCCTGCTGAATCTTACATAATTTACTGGATTGCTATGCAATTATGTTAAAGTGACGCGTGTAAAATTTTCTCTAAGAATGAATCATATATTCTGATTTCCAACATATCCGTGGAGATAGTGCCTAGGCAGGTGCAACCCACCTTAATTCCAGGTAAAGCTGTTGGGGAACGTTGCAGAAAACAAAATTTTCCTACGGTTTCACCAAGATCCATCTAGGAGTTCATCTAGCAACGAGTGATCGGATTGCATCTACATACCTTTATAGATCGCGAGCGGAAGCGTTCAAGGAACGGGGATGAGGTAGTCGTACACGACGTGATCCAAATCACCGGAGATCCTAGCACCGAACGGACGGCACCTCCGCGTTCAACACACGTACGGTTAGCGCAACGTCTTCTTCTTCTTGATCCAGCAAGGGGGAAGGAGAGGTTGAGGAAGATGGCTCCAGCAGCAGCACGACGGCGTGGTGGTGGTGGAGCTGCAGTACTCCGGCAGGGCTTCGCCAAGCACTATGGAGGAGGAGGAGGTGTTGGAGAGGGAGAGGGAGGCACCAAAGATCAAGGTAAGAAGTCCTCCATCTCCCCACTATATATAGGAGGGCCAAGGGGGGGGCGCCGGCCCTAGGAGATCTAATCTCCTAGGGGGGTGCGGCCAAGGGGAGGAATCCCTCCTCCCCAAGGCACCTAGGGGTGCCTTCCCCCTTTGAGACTCTTCCCCTTTGAAACCCTAGGCGCATGGGCCTCTTGGGGCTGGTGCCCTTGGCCCATGTAGGCCAAGGCGCACCCCCTACATCCCATGTGGCCCCCCGGGACAGGTGGCCCCACCCGGTGGACCCCCGGGACCCTTCCGGTGGTCCCGATACAATACAGGTGACCCCGAAACTTGTCCCGGTGCCCGAAATAGCACTTCCTATATATAATTCTTTACCTCCGGACCATTCCAGAACTCCTAGTGATGTCCGGGATCTCATCCGGGACTCCGAACAACATTCGGGTTACTGCATATACATATCCCTACAACCCTAGCGTCACCGAACCTTAAGTGTGTAGACCCTACGGGTTCGGGAGACATGCAGACATGACCGAGACGACTCTCCGGTCAATAACCAACAGCGGGATCTGGATACCCATGTTGGCTCCCACATGCTCCACGATGATCTCATCGGATGAACCACGATGTCGAGGATTCAAGCAACCCCGTATACAATTCCCTTTGTCAATCGGTATGTTACTTGCCCGAGATTCGATCGTCGGTATCCCAATACCTCGTTCAATCTCGTTACCGGCAAGTCACTTTACTCGTACCGTAATGCATGATCCCGTGACCAGACACTTGGTCACTTTGAGCTCATTATGATGATGCATTACCGAGTGGACCCAGTGATACCTCTCCGTCATACGGAGTGACAAATCCCAGTCTTGATCCGTGTCAACCCAACAGACACTTTCGGAGATACCCGTAGTATACCTTTATAGTCACCCAGTTATGTTGTGACGTTTGGTACACCCAAAGCACTCCTACGGTATCCGGGAGTTACACGATCTCATGGTCTAAGGAAAAGATACTTGACATTGGAAAACTCTAGCAAACGAACTATACGATCTTGTGCTATGTTTAGGATTGGGTCTTGTCCATCACATCATTCTCCTAATGATGTGATCTCGTTATCAATGACATCCAATGCCCATAGTCAGGAAACCATGACTATCTGTTGATCAACGAGCTAGTCAACTAGAGGCTTACTAGGGACATGTTGGTGTCTATTATTCACACATGTATTACGATTTCCGGATAACACAATTATAGCATGAATAAAGACAATTATCATGAACAAGGAAATATAATAATAATGCTTTTATTATTTCCTCTAGGGCATATTTCCAACAGTCTCCCACTTGCACTAGAGTCAATAATCTAGTTACATTGTGATGAATTGAACACCCATGGAATTCTGGTGTTGATCATGTTTTGCTCTAGGGAGAGGTTTAGTCAACGGATCTACTATATTCAGGTCTGTATGTACTTTACAAATATCTATGTCTCCATCTTGAGCATTTTCACGAATGGAGTTGAAGCGACGTTTGATGTGCCTTGTCTTATTGTGAAACCTGGGCTCCTTAGCAAGTGCAATAGCTCCTAGTGTTGTCACAGAAGAGCTTGATCGGCCCCGATGCATTGGGTATGACTCCTAGGTCGGTGATGAACTCCTTCACCCAAATTGCTTCATGTGCTGCCTCCGAGGCTGCCATGTACTCCGCTTCACATGTAGATCCCGCCACGACGCTCTGCTTGCAACTGCACCAGCTTACTGCCCCACCATTCAAAATATACACGTATCCGGTTTGTGACTTAGAGTCATCCAGATCTGTGTCGAAGCTAGCATAGACGTAACCCTTTACGACGAGCTCTTTGTCACCTCCATAAACGAGAAACATTTCCTTAGTCCTTTTCAGGTACTTCAGGATATTCTTGACCGCTGTCCAGTGTTCCTTGCCGGGATTACTTTGGTACCTTCCTACCAAACTTACGGCAAGGTTTACATCAGGTCTGGTACACAGCATGGCATACATAATAGAACCTATGGCTGAGGCATAGGGGATGACACTCATCTCTTCTATATCTTCTGCCGTGGTCGGATATTGAGCTGAACTCAATTTCACACCTTGCAACATAGGTAAGAACCCCTTCTTAGACTGATCCATATTGAACTTCTTCAATATCTTATCAAGGTATGTGCATTGTGAAAGACCTATGAGGCGTCTCGATCTATCTCTATAGATCTTGATGCCTAATATATAAGCAGCTTCTCCAAGGTCCTTCATTGAAAAACTCTTATTCAAGTAGGCCTTTATGCTGTCCAAGAGTTATATATCATTTCCCATCAAAAGTATGTCATCTACATATAATATGAGAAATGCTACAGAGCTCCCACTCACTTTCTTGTAAACGCAGGCTTCTCCATAAGTCTGCGTAAACCCAAACGCTTTGATCATCTCATCAAAGCGAATGTTCCAACTCCGAGATGCTTGCACCAGCCCATAAATCGAGCGTTGGAGCTTGCACACCTTGTTAGCATTCTTAGGATCGACAAAACCTTCCAGCTGCATCATATACAATTCTTCCTTAAGGAAACCATTAAGGAATGCCATTTTGACGTCCATTTGCCATATCTCATAATCATAGAATGCGACAATTGCTAACATGATTCAGACGGACTTTAGCTTCGCTACTGGTGAGAAAGTCTCATTGTAGTCAACCCCTTGAACTTGTTGATAACCCTTAGCGACAAGCCGAACTTTATAGATGGTCACATTACCATCCGCGTCTGTCTTCTTCTTAAAGATCCATTTATTTTCTATGGCTCGCCGCTCAACGGGCAAGTCAGTCAAAGTCCATACTTCATTTTCATACATGGATCCTATCTCGGATTTCATGGCTTCTAGCCATTTGTCGGAACCCGGGCCCGCCATTGCTTCTTCATAGTTCGAAGGTTCACCGTTGTCTAACAACATGATTTCCAAGACAGGGTTGCCGTACCACTCTGGTGCGGAACGTGTCCTTGTGGACCTACGAAGTTCAGTAGCAACTTGATCTGAAGTTTTATGATCATCATCATTAACTTCCTCTCTAGTCGGTGCAGGCACCTCAGGAACATTTTCTTGAGTTGCACCATTTTCCGGTTCAAGAGGTAATACTTCATCAAGTTCTACTTTCCTCCCACTTACTTCTTTCGAGAGAAACTCCTTCTCTAGAAAGGATCCATTCTTGGCAACAAAGATCTTGCCTTCGGATCTGAGGTAGAAGGTATACCCAATAATTTCTTTAGGGTATCCTATGAAGACGCATTTTTCCGACTTGGGTTCGAGCTTTTCAGGTTGAAGTTTCCTAACATAAGCATCGCATCCCCAAACTTTTAGAAACGATAGCTTAGGTTTCTTCCCAAACCATAATTCAAACGGTGTCGTCTCAACGGATTTTGACGGAGCCCTATTTAAAGTGAATGCGGCAGTCTCTAAAGCATAGCCCCAAAAAGATAGCGGTAAATCGACAAGAGACATCATAGATCGCACCATATCTAATAGAGTGCGATTACGACGTTCGGACACACCATTACGCTGAGGTGTTCCAGGTGGCGTGAGCTGTAAAATTATTCCACATTTTCTTAAGTGTGTGCCAAACTCATGACTCAAGTATTCTCCTCCACGATCTGATCACAGGAACTTGATTTTCCTGTCATGTTGATTCTCAACCTCACTCTGAAATTCCTTGAACTTTTCAAAGGTCTCAGACTTGTGTTTCATTAAGTAGACATATCCATATCTACTCAAGTCATCAGTGAGGGTGAGGACATAATGATAGCCACCACGAGCCTCAACACTCATTGGACCGCACACATCAGTATGTATGATTTCCAATAAGTTGGTTGCTCGCTCCATTGTTCCTGAGAACGGAGTCTTGGTCATTTTACCCATGAGGCATGGTTCGCACGTGTCAAATGATTCGTAATCAAGAGACTCTAAAAGTCCATCAGCATGGAGCTTCTTCATGCGTTTGACACCTATGTGACCAAGGCGGCAGTGCCACAAGTATGTGGGACTATCATTATCAATCTTACATTTTTTGGTACTCACACTATGAATATGTGTAGCATTACGCTCGAGATTCATTAAGAATAAACCATTCACCATCGAAGCATGACCATAAAACATATATTTCATATAAATAGAACAACCATTATTCTTGGATTTAAATGAGTAGCCATCTCGAATTAAACGAGATCCCCATACAATGTTCATGCTCAAAGCTGTCACTAAATGACAATTATTAAGGTTTAAAACTAATCCCGAAGGTAAATGAAGAGGCAGCGTGCCGACGGCGATCACATCAACCTTGGAACCATTCCCGACGTGCATCGTCACCTCGTCCTTCGCCAGTCTCCGCTTATTCCGAAGCTCCTGCTTTGAGTTACAAATGTGAGCAGCTGCACCGGTATCAAATACCCAGGAGCTACTACGAGTACTGGTAAGGTACACATCAATTACATGTATATCACATATACCTTTTGTTTTGCCGGGCTTCTTGTTCGCTAAGTATTTGGGGTAGTTCCGCTTCCAGTGACAATTTCCTTGCAATAAAAGCACCCAGTCTCAGGCTTGGGTCCATTCTTTGGCTTCTTCCCGGCAGCTTGCTTGCCGGGCGCGGCAACTCCCTTGCCGTCTTTCTTGAAGGTTTTCTTACCCTTGCCTTTCTTGAACTTAGTGGTTTTATTCACCATCAACACTTGATGTTCCTTTTTGACTTCTACCTCTGCTGATTTCAGCATTGCAAATACTTCAGGAATGGTCTTTTCCATCCCCTGCATATTGAAGTTCATCACAAAGCTCTTGTAGCTCGGTGGAAGCGACTGAAGGATTCTGTCAATGACCGCGTCATCCGGGAGATTAACTCCCAGCTGAGTCAAGCGGTTATGCAACCCAGACATAGTGAGTATGTGCTCACTGACAGAACTATTTTCCTCCATCTTACAGCTGAAGAATTTGTCGGAGACTTCATATCTCTCGACCCGGGCATGAGCTTGGAAAACCATTTTCAGCTCTTCGAACATCTCATATGCTCTGTGTCTCTCAAAACGCTTTTGGAGCCCCGGCTCTAAACTGTAAAGCATGCCGCACTGAACGAGGGAGTAGTCATCGGTACGTGTCTGCCAAGCGTTCATAACGTCTTGTTCTGCAGGGAGAACATGTGCATCACCTAGCGGTGCTTGTAGGACATAATCTTTCTTGGCAGCTATGAGGATGATCCTCAGGTTCCGGACCCAGTCCGTGTAGTTGCTGCCATCGTCTTTCAGCTTGGTTTTCTCTAGGAACGCGTTGAAGTTGAGGACTACGTTGGCCATTTGATCTACAAGACATATTGTAAAAAATTTGGACTAAGTTCATGATAATTAAGTTTATCTAATAAAATTATTCAATGAACTCCCACTTAGATAGACATCCCTCTTCTAGTCATCTAAGTATAACATGATCCGAGTTAACTAGGCCGTGTCCGATCATCACGTGAGACGGACTAGTCAACGTCGGTGAACATCTTCATGTTGATCGTATCTTCTATACGACTCATGCTCGACCTTTCGATCTTCTATGTTCTGAGGCCATGTCTGTACACATGCTAGGCTCGTCAAGTCAACCTAAGTGTTTGCATGTGTAAATCTGTCTTACACCCGTTGTATGTGAACGTTAGAATCCATCACACCCGATCATCACGTGGTGCTTAGAAGCGACGAACTGTAGCAACGGTGCACAGTTAGGGGAGAACACTTCTTGAAATTGTTGTAAGGGATCATCTTATTTACTACCGTCATTCTAAGCAAACAAGATGCATAAACATGATAAACATCACATGCAATCAAATAGAGTAGTGACATGATATGGCCAATATCACATAGCTCCTTTGATCTCCATCTTGGGGCTCCATGATCATCTTGTCACCGGCATGACACCATGATCTCCATCATCATGATCTCCATCATCGTGTCTCCATGAAGTTGCTCGCCAACTATTACTTCTACTACTATGGCTAACGCGTTTAGCAATAAAGTAAAGTAATTTACATGGCGTTTCTCAATGACACGCAGGTCATACAAAAAATAAAGACAACTCCTATGGCTCCTGCCGGTTGTCATACTCATCGACATGCAAGTCGTGATTCCTATTACAATAGCATGAACATCTCATACATCACATATATATCATTCATCATTCATCACAACTTTGGCCATATCATATCACAAAGCACTTGCTGCAAAAACAAGTTAGACGTCCTCTAATTATTGTTGCATGTTTTACGTGGCTGAAGTAGGGTTCTAGCAAGAACGTTTTCTTACCTACGTGAAAGCCACAACATGATTTGTCAACTTCTATTTACCCTTCATAAGGACCCTTTTCATCGAATCCGCTCCAACTAAAGTAGGAGAGACAGACACCCGCCAGCCACCTTATGCAACTTGTGCATGTTAGTCGGTGGAACAAGTCTCACGTAAGCGTACGTGTAAGGTTGGTCCGGGCCGCTTCATCCCACAATACCGTTGAAGCAAGATAAGAATAGTAGCGGCAAGAAAGTTGACAACATCAACGCCCACAACAAATTGTGTTCTACTCGTGCAAGAGAACTACGCATAGACCTAGTTCTGATACCACTGTTGGGGAACGTTGCAGAAAACAAAATTTTCCTACAGTTTCACCAAGATCCATCTAGGAGTTCATCTAGCAACGAGTGATCGGATTGCATCTACATACCTTTGTAGATCGTGAGCGGAAGCGTTCAAGGAACGGGGATGAGGTAGTCGTACACGACGTGATCCAAATCACCGGAGATCCTAGCACCGAACAGACGACACCTCCGCATTCAACACACGTACGGTTAGCGCAACGTCTCCTTCTTCTTGATCCAGCAAGGGGGAAGGAGAGGTTGAGGAAGATGGCTCCAGCAGCAGCACAACGGCGTGGTGGTGTTGGAGCTGCAGTACTCCGGCAGGGCTTCACCAAGCACTATGGAGGAGGAGGAGGTGTTGGAGAGGGAGAGGGAGGCACCAAAGATCAAGGTAAGAAGTCCTCCATCTCCCCACTATATATAGGAGGGCCAAGGGGGAGGGGGCGCCGGCCCTAGGAGATCTAATCTCCTAGGGGGGTGCGGCCAAGGGGAGGAATCACTCCTCCCCAAGGCACCTAGGGGTGCCTTCCCCCTTTGAGACTCTTCCCTTTGAAACCCTAGGCGCATGGGCCTCTTGGGGCTGGTGCCCTTGGCCCATGTAGGCCAAGGCGCACCCCCTACAGCCCATGTGGCCCCCCGGGACAGGTGGCCCCACCCGGTGGACCCCCGGGACCCTTCCGGTGGTCCCGGTACAATACCGGTGACCCCGAAACTTGTCCCGATGCCCGAAATAGCACTTTCTATATATAATTCTTTACCTACGGACCATTCCGGAACTCCTCGTGACGTCCGGGATCTCATCCGGGACTCCGAACAACATTCGTATTACTGCATATACATATCCCTACAACCCTAGCGTCACCGAACCTTAAGTGTGTAGACCCTACGGGTTCGGGAGACATGCAGACATGACCGAGACGACTCTCCGGTCAATAACCAACAGCGGGATCTGGATACCCATGTTGGCTCCCACATGCTCCACGATGATCTCATCGGATGAACCACGATGTCGAGGATTCAAGCAACCCCGTATACAATTCCCTTTGTCAATCGGTATGTTACTTGCCCGAGATTCGATCGTCGGTATCCCAATACCTCGTTCAATCTCGTTACCGGCAAGTCACTTTACTCGTACCGTAATGCATGATCCCGTGACCAGACACTTGGTCACTTTGAGCTCATTATGATGATGCATTACCGAGTGGGCCCAGTGATACCTCTCCGTCATACGGAGTGACAAATCCCAGTCTTGATCCGTGTCAACCCAACAGACACTTTCGGAGATACCCGTAGTATACCTTTATAGTCACCCAGTTACGTTGTGACGTTTGGTACACCCAAAGCACTCCTACGGTATCCGGGAGTTACACGATCTCATGGTCTAAGGAAAAGATACTTGACATTGGAAAACTCTAGCAAACGAACTATACGATCTTGTGCTATGTTTAGGATTGGGTCTTGTCCATCACATCATTCTCCTAATGATGTGATCTCGTTATCAATGACATCCAATGCCCATAGTCAGGAAACCATGACTATCTGTTGATCAACGAGCTAGTCAACTAGAGGCTTACTAGGGACATGTTGGTGTCTATTATTCACACATGTATTACGATTCCGGATAACAAAATTATAGCATGAATAAAGACAATTATCATGAACAAGGAAATATAATAATAATGCTTTTATTATTGCCTCTAGGGCATATTTCCAACAAAAGCAACGTCATACGTAAAACACACACTGATCAAATAGCACAAATAAGGCAATTCTAATCAAGGGGATGGCGTTACCTCTTGATACGGTCCAGTTTAATGCATATGGTGGTACGAAGTAAAGCCCAAAGAAGCCGACATGAACATGAGAAGTAATTATGGGAAATAGACTCTGCATTTTGACTTCTTCAGTATCCCTCTTGATTTTAGTTTGTAAGACAAGATTGTTGCATTTTTATGTACGTGCCATATATAATTACACATTTTCAGTACAACAATCGGCAACCTAAGGTAATCTCAAATTTATAATTCTAGATTGCTTGAAGCCGCACGATTCTTATAATATGTAATGCATGTGCACTCACTGAACAAACACTTTGTCGGCGTGGGTGCTGCGAGCGGAGCTGAAGTCAACGCCGATGCCGATGGTTGCTGGAGAGCATGCCCTGGACGTGTATGGAGTCGTCGCAGTAGCGGCAGAAGAGCGGCTTGCCTCCAGGCAGAAGACGCGGCGATAACACGTGTGTTCCCGGAGGAAGACGAAGCTCCTCGCATTTCCCCCATCGTGGCTAGCGTGCATGATGGCGGTAGGCGGCTCGCGGTTAGCTTCCTAATAGGATGGATGCGTCCGAGATAAGTTTTTTAATAGGATGGATTTGTCCGAGATTAGTTTCCTAATAGGATGAATGCACTCTAATTTAGTTTTCTAGAATAGGATGCACACGTGATTATTAGTTTCCTAATTGCTCAGGCGTGGAGTTTCATATTTTCCTCCACGGTGGAGTACGGTCAGTAAATGTAAATTGCTAAGTGCACACAAAAAATGGTTTAGGTTAAGGCTAACCGTTAGATTGATTTTAGTGGGCCTAATCGTGCGGTGATATTGGATTTGTGTACACTTTGTGGGGTGTGCTTAAAGAAGTTCTTGTTTGATTGTTTAATAGTAGTATAGATAGGATGCACACGTGATTATTAGTTTCCTAATTGCTCAGGCGTGGAGTTTCATATTTTCCTCCACGGTGGAGTACGGCCAGTCAATGTAAATTGCTAAGTGCACACAGAAAATGGTTTAGGTTAAGGCTAACCGTTAGATTGATTTTAGTGGGCCTAATCGTGCGGTGATATTGGATTTATGTACGCTTTATGGGGTGTGCTTAAAAAAGTTCTTGTTTGATTGTTTAATAGTAGTATAGATATAGATAATTGCTCAGGCGTGGAGTTTCATATTTTCCTCCACGGTGGAGTACGGTCAGTCAATGTAAATTGCTAAGTGCACACGGAAAATGATTTAGGTTAAGGCTAACCGTTAGATTGATTTTAGTGAGCCTAATCGTGCGATGATATTGAATTTGTGTACGCTTTGTGGGGTGTGCTTAAAAAAGTTCTTGTTTGATTGTTTAATAGTAGTATATAGAAGTATAGATATAGAAGTATAGATAATTTTATTTATTTTTTACTTTTTAGATGTCTTGCTATAATCAGTTGATTCGTTTTTAGGGTAATAAATGTTTTCTTTCCGAGCAAGTTATTATTTTAGGGTTAACAATCGTCACATTCTCCACGCAGTCAGCGCCCCGCGAGGCCGCGACGTGGTCCGTTTGAGCCACCTATCTCCCCGCCGTCCGCTCGTAGCCCACTTTGGCCCAGGATCCCGACAAGGGCCGCCCGTCTGTCGCGCGCCGCCTCCCCTCTTCCCCTCTTCCACCCCATGCCGCCGGCCGCCGCCGTCTCGTAACCCAAACGGACCCATGGCCGCCGCCATCGCTGCCTCGCTTATCCGCCGCACCACCTCATCGCCGTACCGCCGACTTCTCCTCCCCACCTTCTCGCACCTCCACCGCCCTGCCCCCCAATCTCCATCCCCATGGCCCCCATCCCAACATCGCTTCCTCTCGTCTGACGCAACCGACGACCCTGATCGGAAGCTGCCTCCGCTGGACCCGAAGCAACTGTGGCGCGAGCTCTCCACCGCCGAGCCTGCGACGGGCTCGTCGCGCCTCCCCAAGGCCACGTGGGACGACGTGGTGGCCCTCACCCGCCGCTTCGCCAAGGATCCCGCCATTGCCGACCAGGCCCTCGCGCTCTACATCCCTTCCTCAGAGTTTCCCACGTATGCTCGGCACTTCCGCCACTTCATCCCTGCGCGCCTCTCCCAAGAATCCGCCGAGCAGCTCCTTTCTCTCCCGGGCGAGGACGCGCACGCCCTCCTCCTCCCGGCCTTCGCCGAGTACTGCCTCAACTACCATGCGGATCAGTTGAGGCAGAACAAGTCCGTCATGGCTGCGGCCGACCTCACGGCGCCGCATACCTGGTACCCCTTCGCCCGCGCCATGCGCCGGCGGGTGGTGTACCATTGTGGGCCCACCAACAGCGGCAAGACGCACAACGCACTCGCACGCTTCAGCGCCGCCAAGTCCGGTGTGTACTGCAGCCCGCTCCGGCTCCTCGCCATGGAGGTATTCGACAAGGTCAATGCACTCGGTGTCTACTGCACCCTCCGCACTGGCCAAGAGATAAAGGAAGTTCCCTTCTCCAACCATGTTGCTTGCACTATTGAGATGCTGTCCACGGAGGAGCTCTACGAAGTCGCCGTGGTTGATGAGATACAGATGATGGCTGACCCTGTCAGGGGCTATGCGTGGTCACGTGCTGTTCTTGGGATCAAGGCAGATGAGATACATCTCTGTGGTGACCCTAGTGTGCTCAAGATTGTTCGTAAGGTCTGCGCAGATACTGGAGATGATTTGGAGGTGCATCAGTATGAGCGGTTCAAGCCACTTGTTGTCGAGGCCAAGTCGCTACTTGGAGACCTCAAGAATGTTCGCTCTGGTGATTGCGTTGTTGCCTTCTCACGCAGAGAGATATTTGAGGTGAAGCTGGCAATTGAGAAGTTTACGAAGCACAAGTGTTGCGTCATATATGGAGCTTTGCCACCGGAGACAAGGCGCCAGCAAGCAACATTGTTCAACGAACAGGATAACGAGTATGATGTTCTTGTAGCGAGTGATGCGGTCGGTATGGGTCTGAACCTTAACATTAGGAGGGTTGTGTTCTATAGCTTGTCCAAGTACAACGGGGACAAGATGGTACCTGTTGCTGCTTCACAGGTAAAGCAGATAGCTGGGCGTGCTGGTCGGAGGGGAAGTGTTTATCCAGATGGACTCACAACCACTTTCTTGTTGGATGATTTGGATTATTTAATTCAGTGCCTGCAACAGCCGTTTGAGGAGGCACAAAAAATCGGTCTTTTTCCTTGCTTCGAACAAGTGGAAATGTTTGCCAGTCAGTTCCCCAACCTCACTTTCACTGACTTGTTGGATAAGTTCCGTGACAATTGCCGCATCGACAAGACATACTTCATGTGCCAGCAGGATAGTATCAAGAAGGTTGCTAATATGCTCGAGAGGGTCCAGGGTCTCTCCCTCAAGGATCGCTACAATTTTTGTTTCGCGCCAGTTAATATAAGGGATCCGAAAGCCATGTACCATCTTCTGAGATTTGCTACTCATTATAGCCAGAGCCGTCGTGTTAGCATTGCGATGGGAATGCCGAAGGGTTCGGCAAGGAATGACACTGAACTGCTGGATCTCGAGACGAAGCACCAAGTCCTGTCGATGTATTTGTGGCTGTCACACCATTTTGAGGAAGATAACTTTCCTCATGTGCAGAAAGCTGAGGAAATGGCAACGAATATTGCTGATTTGCTTGGCAAGTCACTTGCCAAGGCATCCTGGAAGCCTGAATCAAGACAACAAGCAAAGCAGAGGCGAGAAGAAATAGAGAGTGACAGCAATGCTGAACAGGCGTCAGATAATGATGCAAAGAATGTTTCCAAAGTTGGTTATGAAAGGACGAGGTCGCTTCCTAAAACATTTCCAAGGTAATATAGCTCTAGCCCACATCTTTTCACACATATGGTGATCGTTTGTGGAGATAATTTTTTTTTCTTGTCATGTAGTAGATGTCATTTTTATTTGCTTTTCTTGTATCAAAAAAACTTGTCTTTCTGATAAATAGAGGCTAATAATGAAGAATCCCATGCCACCTAATGCAGTTAAGTTATACTATGGAATTTATTCGGCTTCACTTTGGGTCAGAAGAAACATGAGAGAACACTATGCTTTAATTCCATACAACAGCCGGCAACTGAGTTTGTGAACTCTAGGTATTCCCGTTCTTCATTTGTTCAAGTAACTACAATCCCAATGCCAACTTATAATAATTCAAGTAATCCTAAACTCAACTTCCAGTTGGCAAAATCAATCTCTTCAAAATGGATTTGAGATAATAGTTTTAAGTTGAATTTATATTGCTTAAAACGTTAAATTGTTCCTGATTTGTGTCTCTAATAGTAAACTATCAAATATTACCTGAAGTTCCGAACATGTAAATCTTGGGTTGTTTCTTAGCTAACTTTCTTGTTCGCTGGCATATCACCTCATCCTGATCCTGGTATCCTATTTAGCTGGATATTATTCTAGTTAGCTTTGTGATTTGCTTGGAGCATGTATTTCTTGAACATTTTTATGATCCTTTCATTTGAAGTTGATTTGGGCATCTTGGCAAAAAGAAAAGTGTTTGGGGCTGTTTGGTTCCCAGCCACAGTTTGCCAAGCCAAAATTTGGCAGCCACAGTTTAGTTGGCATGTGTTTGGTTTTTGCCACACTTTGGCTTGCCATACTTTATTGCCCATATGGCCCATTTGTCATAGAGACAATTTTTTTGCCAACTTTTGCCAAAGTTTGGCGTCCAATTTCACAGCCACACTTGTGTGGCTTGCCATACTTGTGTGGCTAGCCACACTTTGGCTTGGCCACACTAGTATCCAACCAAACAGACCCAAATTATTTCTTCAAATACATGAGTTTGCCAGAATTATGTTACCAATAATCAGGAGTTCATTTTGGTAAAGTGTGCCTTTTTGAGGAAGGACTGTTATCATAGAAGGATTTGTGTGGACCTATAGAATAAAAAAATTTCAGAACACCAGAAGAGATACGCAAATCACTAAAGGGCAGCCCCAGTGCATGTAGCTCCCGCTTGCGCAGGTTTTGGGGAAGGGTCCGACCACTTTGGGTCTATTGTACGCAGCCTTTCCCTACATTTCTGTAAGAGGCTGTTTCCAGGACTTGAACCCGTGACCTCATGGTCACAAGGCAGCAGCTTTACCACTGCGCTAAGGCTCCCCTTCAGATACGCAAATCACTGTCATTACAAAATTACCAGAGCAAATAAGGCGTAGATTTTCATGAACCTATAACCTTATGTGTTTTCGGACTTAGTTTGGAGTGGGAATGGGAATGGTAATTGTGTATTATGTCTGTGAGTACCTACCTGAAACAGCTGCAGCATTTAAGTTCAGACTGAAAATCTCATGCTTGTGTACATGTTGCCGAACCTCAAGTTGCTCTGACACTAAATATGCAGAGTATGACAGTGAATCTGTAGGAAGGTGCCAGATGATATACTCCCTCCGTCCCAAAATTCTTGTCTGAGATTTATCTAAATACGGATGTATCTAATACTAAAATGTGACTTGATACATCCGTATTTAGACAAATCTAAGACAAGAATTTTGGGACGGAAGGAGTATTATCATCTGGCAAGAAGCTGTTCACCACCAGAAAATATTCATCTCCAGTGTATGGTGTATATGTTAAATTAAGGGCATTTAACATATTGATATTCTGTTTTGGCTAACATCTATTGCTTTTGGCAATGTCATGTTGAACAAAATAGTTGTTCGTCAATTTCTTCCATAGCTAAGGATCGGCCGTAAGTTTTGAGTCAACTGATGGAACATATGGCTTAATATTTTTATTCTTGTTTTTGTTTCCGTACAAGGTTACATGCCCATTATGCATTTTTTGCTGTTAGGCAAACTAAATTTCAGAATATTTTTCTCGGTATGATTTATGTGACGCTATCTTTGTTTATATGTTTTCCTCGTTTCGAGAATTGAGTTACCGAGCCATATAGTCCAGATTTGATATACTGCAGCATGGCTTTTCATCTTGGATGAGTGCTTCTGAAGATTATATTCAGTTACATTGCCTGATCTTTTGAGTTACACAGAAATTTTCAAACAATTCCTAAAAGTGTACTTTCTGGTACAATAGTTGATTTGGGCATGTTTGAAAAGTTTACATAGCAAAACATATTTAACTAAGATAATTCTGGATGTACTTATGATGTATTGTTTCCTCCTGAAGGACAAGACATAATTCTTCTTTGAACCTTCTGGCCTGATTGTGGGGTTGGCTATACCCAATTGAATGCTAGAGAAGAACCTGTTGAGCCAAGCTGCGACGCCTCTTCAACCCCCAAATCTGGTGCTTACATGTCACATCTATTGCTATTCTTCCAGTTTTGGTGTATGCCAGCTATGTTGTGCTGGCATGTTGCGCTGAAGCCAGCCAGAGGTGCGCCATGACATTTGCATCAACTGGCGGCTATTTTATTGGCACCAGAAGAGATAGCTGCTGAGTAATGATGTTGTGCAATGCTAGATTGCATGCTGAATAAGGATCTTTAAGTTATCAGAAACAAACTGGTTTTTTGCTGACATGCTACACCAGTATGCGGGTAATAAGCAAACGTGGAGATTTTCAAGGTTTTCATAGATCATTCCTAAGATGTCTTAGATGATTTAGTGTGATTGTCAAACTTGACTGTAATATGTAGAGAGGATAGCAGAGATGTATTATATGCCACTTTCGGGATGTTCTCGCGTTGGTGCAACTGCAGATAGGAGCTTTCTGGTTCCCCGATCGGATGTCAGATGCTAAGTAGACAAAATGTGTAACTTATTTCCACAGTGGCTGCCGTGCGTCGATGTTGGAATCATTTATCTCGATTTGGGATACGAATGACACTGGATCCAGATCTATCTTGCTTGTAGATGAGCCTGTTAGGGTATGAGCATTCTGATCCGTCCAGTCTTGACTGAGATAATAGTACTGCGGAGTACGGAGCCATCTGGGATGAAGGAATTTACATGCGTTTTGAAGGATTCTCGTGGAAAAATATTTTTGTGTCTTGCATTAACACCCTTCAAATTTCTGCACTGCACGTCTATATGAAGAAATCTAGTGTCAGGGGTGTGTTTGTTTAGGCTGCAACTTCTCCCGCTGCTAGCTGTGGTTGAAAGGTTGGAGATGAGGTGCTATCGTTTGGTAGTCATGCTGTAGCAGCTACGGCTGAAGCTGAAATATACTGAAATGACAATAACACCCTCTGTTGTTTTGTAGATTAGGTTTAAGAGTTGGTGTTAAAGCAAATGAGTTTTGTCTGCCGTAGAACTGAAAAATACATGACATTTCAATCAATTCTTTTTTCTCCTTTTCCTGTGTTTCAAAGAGCCTTCTATTCGGTGAATGCACTCTAGCGAGGGAGTGTTCTTCTATTGCCCCCTGCTCCTGCTTTTAACATCTACTAGATGACTCGTTACGCCAATGGCGCAAAGGCCGAGAGGGAGCCAAGTATGGTGAGAATATTTAGACACCCAAGTCGAAAACCAAATGTGGCCAACACTCCCGCATCCTCTGCTTGGAAGCCGCCTTTTCTCACCGGATCTAACATAGATACATGATTCTTCAAGAGTAAATTTCAGAGAAAATATAAAGCATGAAAAGCTTTAAGTTGTACTATTGAGACCATACCATGATATCTTCATTTACTTTCTTTGAAAATCTAAAGGTCTAAGAGGATGGTACATGTGATAAGCTGTGAATCCATAACAGAAAACTAAACTAACTTCCAAACAAACATTTCAAGTTTGGAAGCCACAAAGAAGCAACCCAGATCTCTCGTTGTAGTGCAAGTACATGTCCTTAATCCCGCATCCACAGCCCAAAAATTTTGAACACCTAAATCCACGAAATCCAACCGAAGGAAATCATGGCAGAAACATGCGTCGTGGCTTACGTCTCCGAGGATTTCTTGGCATTCTTGTGCAGGTTGGACACAGCAATCCTCGCATGTATCTGGACAAATTAGGGAGGCACACTTCAACAAATCAGTTCTTAGTAATTATAGAATGCCCTGTATTAAAGGAAGTAAAATCAAGCATGTATGTGCTCTAACTTTCATAACTGCATGTAAACTCAGCAACTAACTTTATATACCAAAGTGTTGTCACACCCTAGTTAGTCATGCATTAGAGTGTTGCATCATGTTTACTCTTTCATCAGAAACTTGAAATGGGGATGACAGAACCCCCAGTCCCCTCTGAAACCAACTAGGGTTACTAAAATAATTTTTCAATGAACCTGAAATGCCCTTCTAAAATGCCCATCATTTTTATCTTGGTTCAGAACCTCTGCCAAAAATGGTGCACATTTTCCTAGGCCATCCTAGGGTTTTTGAATTAAATCATAAATATTTGAATTTGGGCATTTAAAATAATATAAAATATTTAAATGCTCAAATATCTCCAAACTAAAATGTTTCATGTTGGAAATAATCCAACTATGGGCCAGGAATAGTTTGGTGATTTTTGAAGTTGCCTAGGTATTTTATTAAATTCAACTAAGTTGCAGATATATATTAAATAAAACAGAAACAGAAGAAAAGGGGAAAACTTACCTGGGCTCCTCCACTGTGCGGCCCAGCCAGCTGGCCGGCCCAGCCAGCAGCCGGCCCAGCCCACCACTGCAGCCCTCCGTCGTCTTCCTCCCCTCGCCCCGAAGCTGCTGCGTGCTCGCGCGCGCACGGCCGCGCGGCCACCTCCTGCTTGCCGACGAGCTCCTGGCCGCGTGGACGACTCCCGCAGGCCGTCCCGATCCCCCCTGCTCTCTCTCACTCTCTCCCGGCTCTTCCTTCCTCTCTCTCGCTCTCTCTCTCACACGGCCGAACACCACCGTCGCCGCCGTTCGCCATAGCAGCCATCTCCGGCCACCCCTCGCTCCCCTGACTAGCTCAGAAGCTCCGCCACGACCCCCTCTTCCTCCCCACCGCTCCACGGTCCTCCAGAAGCCCTGCATCGCCGCCACGTCGCCGTTCCCCTCCTCGGGCTCCGACCGTCGTCGCCGTCGAATTCACCGTCACCAGCGCGTCCCCGAGCCCGCTAACCATCCCTGCAGCTCCGCGGTGAGCCCCCGGATCGTTTCCCCCTTCTCCCCTGGTCTCTTTCGACCTCTAGGCCCTAACCCCACCTTGGCCGAGAGCTCCACGCCGCCGGCGATGTCGCTGTCGTGGCCACGGTCACCGTAGCACCCAACCGAGCGCACCATCGTGCTCCCCACCACACCAGGAGCACGCAGCGCGCACTAACGCCTCCCCAAGCCCCCTGCAACGTCGATTCCGACCGCACCCGAACTCCGGCAGCCGCAGCCGAGCTCGCCGCCGTCGACTCCGGCCACCCCAGGGCCAGCCACGGCCACCGTCCGACGCGCCGTCGAGCTAGCTATCCAACGCACCTAGCCGCACGCCGTTTGGAGCACCACAGAGGAAACCCGAGGCCCCTGCACGCCGCGGACCTCGCCGGCGACTAACCGCCGGCGGGTTTGACCTGTCCGACCTGAGGTTTGACCCCCCCAGGGTCACTGACGCGTGGGCCCTGTCGGACAGGTAGTTAGTTAGTACTAATTACCGTTAGTCAACCCCCCCTGACACTGACAGTGGGCCCCAGCGCCACTAATTCCTAATTAGGATTAATTTAAACCTGTTAAACCCCCCTGTCACTGACGTGTGGCCCCCACACGTCAGGTTTGACTTCAGCCAGCCGCAGTTGACCACTGACGTCATGCTGACGTCATGCTGGCGCAATAATTATAATTTCTGAATTTAAATTAAATCAGGAAATTCCAGAATATTATTTAAACTTCAAAAATTCATAACTTTTATTCTGTAACTCCAAATTGGACAAATTATATATGAAAAATGATCAGAAAAATCCAATCTATCCATCTGTACTATTTTCATGCATGATCAAACAAGTTAAATTGATGTTTTAAGCAGAACAAGGAAAAGCACTTTAAAAGACCATATTTGAATTTGAAATTTGAATCCTTGATTCAAATTTGTTCAAACCCCTCTGGTTTTTAGTTGCATTAGCCCAACACACTCATATTGCCATGTTTCATGCATGCATCATATTGTTGCACATTGTTTGGTGATGGTTGTGTATCGGTGTCCTTTGCGACAGGTTCTGCCCCCGAGGAGTACCGTGATTACCCTAACGAAGAACCATATCAGTGCATCGAACCATCAGGCAAGCAACTAACCATTTGATCATATCGATACAATCCCATGTTCTCCCTCCTGCTCTCTTTTACTGCATTAAGACAACGCGATTCAAACTGCTGTGTGCTACGGTAGTTGAACCCATTTCCTCTGCATGACCTGTCATTGCCACAGTAACTAGATGAAACCCACTAGCATGTGTAGGAGTTGATTGAGCCATATGTATGTGTTGTTCCTACCTTGCTATGCCTGCTATGCTTAGAGTCGTGTCAGGTCTGGTTCATCTGGGTGATGGGCTAGAGTGAAATGATTATGTCGGTAATGAGAGTGGTGTGGTGAACACGATTTGGTAAAGGTATCGATGAGAGGCCATGTAGGATTACATGGTGGGTTGTTTCATTGAAGCCGACCTTAAGCACTGAGATCTGTATGTGTGATTTAAGAATCAGCTACTACCATGCATTGGGCCCGAAACCAATGGACCCTCTCGACTTCTTATTCACCCTAGTTCTCCGTCCAGGAGTTGCAAGTAGTTTCTGGTGTTTGTAGCCTACTGGAGGCCGTGGACAGCGCTGACCGTAGGGGTGGGCTGTGATGCGGTAGGTACATGGCCGGGTGTACCGAATACCCGTTAGGTATCTCGGGAACCCTGTTCACATCGTTCGGGGCCGTATGGGAAACCTCGGCCGGACTCCCTGCGGATGGAACCTGAATAGGCGATAAACCTGGACTGGAGGCTTAGGTGATTAGGTAGGTCGTGGCCGACACCCACGTTGGGCTTCCGCTTGAAGGTTGCCGAGTACATGTCGTGTAAACGGCGGTAAGTGGTGAGAGCGTGTGTGAAGAAGTACACCCCTGCAGGGTTAATATGATCTATTCGAATAGCCGTGTCCGCGGAAAAGGACTTCTGGGTTGCTTATATCAGTTCATAGACAAGTGAAAGTGGATACTCTAAAATACGCAAGATAAGCGTGAGTGCTATGGATGGCGTTCTCGTAGGGAGACGTGAGCGGATCCATAGTGGTGTATTGATATGGTGAATATGTGGACTCGTGTGCGCCACCTCAAAAAGTTACTCGCAGTCGTAGTTCAGGATAGCCACCGAGTCAAAGCTGGCTTGCTGCAGTTAAACCCCACCACCCCTTTGTTGATAATGATGCATATGTAGATAGGTCTGATGTAAGTCTTGCTGGGTACATTTGTACTCACGTTTGCCTATTTTATGTTTTTGCAGAGAGACTTCGGTCTCGCTAGTAGTTTCACGTGGACTTCGACGTTTAGCTTGATACCTCAGCTACGATCTTGTGCCCCGGCAGGATCTGATAGATAGTCAGGCTTCTCAGCCTTTTTCATTTATAGATGTCTGTACTCAGACATGATAGCTTCCGCTTGTGCTTTGACTTGTATGCTCTGAGTGTTGGGTCATGAGACCCATGTTTGTAATATCTCGCTCCTCGGAGCCTAATGAATAAAGTACTTGAGTCGTAGAGTCATGTTGTGATGCCATGTTGTATTTGCACATATCGAGCATATTGTGTGTATGTTATTGAAATGCTTGGTATGTGTGGGATCTGACCATCTAGTTGTTTATCTTTAGTAGCCTCTCTTACCGGGAAATGTCTCCTAGTGTTTCACTGAGCCATGGTAGCTTGCTACTGCTCTGGAACACTTAGGCTGGCCGGCATGTGTCCTTCTTCGTTCCTGTGTCTGTCCCTTCGGGGAAATGTCACGCTTTGAGTACCGGAGTCCTGTTAGCCCGCTACAGCCCGGTTTACCGGAGTCCTGCTAGCCCAGTGCTACAGCCCGGACCCACTTGCTGATGACCGACACGTTCGAAGCTGGGTCATGGATGCCTGTCCCTGTAAGTCTGTGCCACTTTGGGTTTACAACTAGTCATGTCAGCCTGGGCTCTTTATCATATGGATGCTAGCGACACTATCATATACGTGAGCCAAAAGGCGCAAACGGTCCCGGGCAAAGGTAAGGCGACACCCGTGGGAATACCGTGCGTGAGGCCGCAAAGTGATATGAAGTGTTACCGGCTAGATCGATGTGACATCGAGTCGGGGTCCTGACAGCGTTGGTATCAGAGCCGGACTGCCTGTAGGTTCTCCAAGCCAAACTGGTCGATGTTGAGTCTAGAAATTCTTTAGTTATATGTAGGGGAATTGTTTGTGGGTTGGAACGTAAGGCTCTTTTTACTCCTTATACCTTATGACTTTCTGATCTGAGTCAGTCCATTCTTCCACCGGGGGATAAGGAATTAGGATCTATTCTCTCTATCAGGATCACGTGTTACTAATCAGTAGTACCTTATAAGTTTGATGGTTACAAGCCTAGTTCAGTTCTACTACCACATTATGTTGCCAGAATGGTTTCAGAACTTTGATATGATGATGTTGAGTATGTACGAAATCCTTTGTCAAATGACTCAAAATCCTCTTTGAGCATTTACAGCTGTTATGCTGCCGAAATTTTGCTAGAAATTCTAATGCCTTTGCATTATGATTATGCTTTCAGATGGCCACTCGCGACCTCAATCAAGTGGTTCGCCTGACTCGATGCCTAGATGTACCCGGCCATACTGCCAAGTTGGTCAGGGTAATGACTGAGGCTGGATACCGCTGGTATCCTGAGTACACGGTCGAAGAGCAATTCCGAGACTTTAATCAAAGCCAGTATCTCTGCACTGTCAGGATATTTCCATCTTATCCTGGATCCACCGAGCCTCTTCACTGCTCCTATGGGCTCGGGGTTACTATTGAGATGGCTGTGCAGGATGCCGCCTACTCTATGATGACCATTATGCGAGTCAGATCTGGTTTATTTCGGGACTCTGATTTCCGGTATATGCCAGGATCACTTCCGGGAGCACAAGGATATCTCCAGGCTATCTATGCTGACCCCACTCAGGAGGATTCACGGACTCGCACCACTGCTGAGATGCTCGAGGATAAGGACCGTGAAAATCGGGCCTTAAGGTTAGAGCTCTTCAATACCCGTGCTGACCACTGGGCTACTTTGACTCGGTTCGCACCGGCGGTGCAAGCTGGATATTCAGATATGCGCGATCTCTATCCTGTGAGATCTGCTCTGCCGGACGTGATGGTTTGGCGTGATGTAGGAGGCATCACCCCACCTCGCGGTCCCCGCAGGCCACCGTCTGTTGGTCCAAGGCCTCATCCTAGCCCCTATGGTCCACAAGCTCCGCGAGACCGTCTGTTTCCGGATGATCATGTTGAGCTTCCAGGCTATGGAGGTGACTTCTACGAGGACTACTACGGATCGGTCTGAGCTAGTGGAAGTATCACTAGTTCGCACTAGCTGTGTCTTCTATCGTCCCGCGTGACTCGTGGGATATGACCTAGTTTGTACTCCTTCCGGAGGTGTAGAAAAATAATGTATAGGAGCTTGGAATGCCTCCGATGAGATGTAATCCTTTTTCACCATAATAGTACTTTGTTTGGTCTTGTACTAAACCCTGTATGGTGTGTATGACGATGGAATAAAGAAGCAGTTTCTGTATTTACCATGTCATACGGATGATCATCTTGCATTCCGAATTATTCCTTACATTCTGTATCCTATGTCGGAATTTTATCGTTCTGACTAAATCATTGTCTTGTTACCTAGGATGGTCAACACGCGCGCTAACCCTGCTTCTCAAGAGCAGGCCGAAGGCAGTGAGGGCAGGAATGAAAATCTGCCTCATCCTCCTTCACTAGCCGAGGTTATGATGGAAGCTGAGAGAAACAAGCGGGAGACCAACCGTTTGTTGGAGCGTATTGAACAGAATACAGCACACCATCAGAGGGCTAACGTGGTGTCACTCAGTGATTTTTATCAAATTGCATCCACCCACGTTCCACCACTCCGTCGAGCCTCTCGACGCTGATGACTGGCTTCGCAGTATCTCTCACAAACTGCATTCCGCGCTGGTAGCGGAGGCTGACAAGGTCACCTTTGCTGCATATCATCTTGAAGGCCCCGCCAGTCTATGGTGGGAGAGTTATGGAGCTATGCGCCCAACGGGCCATGTCACTACTTGGGCTGAATTCAGCGAGGCTTTCCGTGAACATCACATTCCGGAGGGTCTCATGGACCGTAAACGTGAGGAATTCTGCAATTTCACCCAAGGCCGACTTTCTGTGGATGTCTATAGCAGGGAGTTTGGTAATCTCGCCCGATATGCAACTGAGGAAGTGTCTACTGACGCCAAGAAGCAAGCAAGGTTCCGTAAGGGACTTAGTCCTGAGCTTCGCCGCGACCTCCGTCTGCATGAGTGCACATCTTTTTCGAAACTTGTCAATAAAGCCATCAGTGCTGAAACTGGTCAGACTGACTATGACGCAACACGCAAGCATGGCCGTGACATGGGTTCCTCATCCGGTGCTGGTCCTCAGAAGCGCCGCGTGTGGGTGCCCAACACCGCCCTGCCACCCAGGTTCACACCGAGGCCATCTTTCCAGGCGCCTCGCCCTGTTCAACAGTCTGCTCCAACCAAGCCCTATGGGGGTCCAACCAATAATGCTCCTCCACGTACCAGTTCCGTGACTTGTTTCAAATGTGGGGAATCTGGCCACTATATGCGTGAGTGTCCCCAGACCAACCCCAACCAGTCTGCTAAAGCTGTTGGCCGTGGCAAGCCGACAGGAAAAATATTCCACGCCAAGCCAGTCACCGCTACACGTGGCCATGTCAACTGTATCTCTGCCGAAGAAGCTCAAGAGGATCCCAACGTCGTTCTCGGTACGCTTTTTGTTAATTGCCACCCGGCATCTGTTCTTTTCGATACAGGAGCCTCTCATTCTTTTATATCTGAAAACTATGCTCGCTTGCATAACGTCGCATTCTGTGACATGCCATCCACTATGGAAATTTCTACTCCTGGTTCTAGATGGCAGACCTCTAGGGTAAGTTATGGAAATGAAATCCAAGTCGACAGACTTGTTTTCCTTGCATCTTTGATAGCCCTTAAATCTTCAGATATTAATATCATTTTGGGTATGGACTGGATGTCAGCTCATCAAGCCAAAATTGATTGCTTCTCTAAGACTGTTCAACTCACCCATCCTTCGGGGAAGATAGTCAATGTCTTGACCCGAATAGCCAAGCGACAATTATATTCTCTTAACGCCAGCCCTTTGCCAGACCTTGAGGACATTCCGGTAGTCCGTGACTTCCCGGATGTCTTTCCAGAGGAATTGCCAGGTGTTCCACCTGACAGGGATGTTGAGTTCGTAATCGACCTCATCCCCGGAACTGTTCCGATTGCTAGAAGACCTTATAAGATGGCACCACTAGAACTAGCCGAGCTTAAGAAACAACTCGATGAATCCTTGAAAAAGGGTTTCATCCGCCCTAGTTCATCTCCATGGGCATGCCCCGTCCTGTTCGTTAAGAAGAAGGATGGTACGGACCGGATGGTTGTAGATTACCGACCTGTCAATTTGGTCACAATCAAGAACAAATATCCGCTTCCCAGGATCAACGACCTGTATGATCAGCTTGCTGGATCCTCAGTCTTCTCCAAGATGGATTTGAGGTTGGGCTACCATCAAATCAAAATCAGAAACGGGGACATTCCTAAAACGGCCTTTGTTACTCGTTATGGCCAATACGAGTCCACCGTCATGTCCTTCGGTTTAACCAACGCTCCAGCCACCTTTTCTCGGTTAATGAACTCAATCTTCATGGAGTATTTGGATAAATTCGTCGTAGTCTATCTCGATGATATACTCATCTACTCCAAGAACGAGGAAGAACATGCCGAACATTTAAGGCTAGTGTTGAAGAAACTTCGAGAGCATCGCCTTTATGCCAAATTTTCTAAATGTGAATTCTGGTTGTCAGAAGTGACCTATCTGGGTCATGTAATATCTGGTAAAGGTATTGCTGTTAACCCTGAACGAGTTCAAGCCGTCCTTAATTGGACTCCACCTGAATCGGTCAAGCAAGTTCGGAGTTTTCTAGGCTTAGCGAGCTATTGTCGTCGCTTTGTCGAGAACTTCTCCAAAGTTGCCAAACCTCTAACCGAACTCCTCAAGAAAGATAAGAAGTTCGAATGGACTCCACAATGTGAGCACAGCTTTCAGGAACTGAAAAGACGCCTGACCTCTGCTCCCGTACTGGTACCGCCAGACTTCTCCAAGGACTTTGTTATCTACTGCGACGCCTCGCGACAAGGACTAGGTTGCATTCTTATGCAAGATCGACACATAATTGCTTACGCTTCACGGCAATTGCACCCACATGAGGAGAATTATCCTACTCATGATCTAGAGCTTGCAGTCGTAGTCTATGCACTTAAGACCTGGCGACATTACCTCCTCGGTAATCGTTGCGAAATATTCACTGATCACCAAAGTCTGAAGTATATTTTCACCCAACCGGATTTGAATCTCAAGCAGAGACGTTGGGTTGAATTGATCACAGACTTCGACTTAGGAATAACCTACACCCCAGGGAAAGCCAACGTCATGGCTGATGCGCTAAGTCGTAAATCTTATTGTAACAACCTGATGTTACAACAAAGTCAACCGCTTCTCCATGAGGAATTTCGGAAACTTAATCTTCACATTGTACCTCAAGGTTTTCTTTCCACCTTGGTGGCAAAACCTACCCTTACGGATCAAATTATCAAAGCACAGAAGGTAGATCCGGGAATCTCCCGCATCAAGAGGAACATTCAGAAAGGAGTTGCGAATTGCTTCTCTATTAATGATCAAGGGGTCGTATACTTCGGGAATCGATTAGTGGTTCCCAAAGTGCGAAACCTGAGGCGTTTGATCCTTAAGGAAGCTCATGAATCTCCTCTCACTATTCATCCCAGTAGCACTAAAATGTATCAGGACCTACGCCAGAGGTTCTGGTGGACTAGGATGAAGAGAGAAATTGCTCAGTATATTGCAAATTGCGACGTCTGTCGTCGTGTAAAAGCAGAGCACCAACGGCCTGCTGGCACCCTTCAACCCTTAGCTATTCCTGAATGGAAATGGGATAAAATTGGTATGGATTTCATTACCGGTTTTCCCAGGACCAAGAGAGGGAATAATGCTATTTTCGTCGTGGTCGATCGTCTTTCCAAAGTAGCCCATTTCTTACCTGTTCGTGAGAGTATAACCGCTAGTCAGCTGGCAGATTTGTACATCTCCCGAATAGTGTCTCTCCATGGTATTCCTTTGGAAATTAACTCGGATCGAGGAAGTCTTTTCACCTCTCGATTTTGGGAAAGTTTCCAAAATGCTATGGGAACTCGTCTCTCCTTTAGCACCGCTTTCCACCCTCAGTCAAGTGGTCAAGTGGAACGCGTCAACCAAATTCTAGAAGACATGCTTCGAGCCTCTGTTATCTCGTTCGGGATGGACTGGGAGAAGTGCCTTCCATTTGCCGAATTCGCTTACAACAACAGCTATCAATCTAGCTTGGGTAAAGCCCCTTTTGAAGTTCTCTATGGACGACGATGTCGAACACCCCTTAACTGGTCAGAGACCGGGGAAAGACAATTCTTTGGCCCGGATATGATTCAGGAAGCAGAAGAACAAGTTCGTATCGTTCGTGAAAAGTTGAAAACAGCCCAATCTCGTCAAAAGAGTCAATATGACCGAAAACATAAGGCTATGACTTTCGAGGTTGACGAGAAGGCTTATCTTCGGGTCACCCCTCTGAAGGGAACCCATCGTTTCGGTGTCAAAGGCAAATTGGCTCCTCGTTACATTGGACCTTTTCGCATTCTCGCCAAACGAGGAGAAGTTGCCTACTAGTTGGAACTACCTCCGCACCTCTCCAGAGTTCACGATGTCTTCCACGTTTCTCAACTCAGGCGTTGCTTCTCGGATCCTATCCGTGGAGTGGACCACGAAACGCTTGATCTCCAAGATAATCTTACATATCGAGAATACCCCGTTCGTATCCTCGATCAGGCCGAACGTACCACCCGACGTCATAATATCAAGTTTCTCAAAGTACAATGGTCGCACCATTCTGAGGATGAAGCAACTTGGGAAAGGGAGGATCGTCTTTGACTTGAATATCCCGCCTTCTTCCTGGAGGAACCCAAATCTCGGGACGAGATTCTTTTGAGTGGGGGTGAGTTGTCACACCCTAGCTAGTCATGCATTAGAGTGGTGCATCATGTTTACTCTTTCATCAGAAACTTGAAATGGGGATGACAGAACCCCCAGTCCCCTCTGAAACCAACTAGGGTTACTAAAATAATTTTTCAATGAACCTGAAATGCCCTTCTAAAATGCCCATCATTTTTGTCTTGGTTCAGAACCTCTGCCAAAAATGGTGCACATTTTCCTAGGCCATCCTAGGGTTTTTGAATTAAATCATAAAAATTTGAATTTGGGCATTTAAAATAATATAAAATATTTAAATGCTCAAATATCTCCAAACTAAAATGTTTCATGTTGGAAATAATCCAACTATGGGCCAGGAATAGTTTGGTGATTTTTGAAGTTGCCTAGGTATTTTATTAAATTCAACTAAGTTGCAGATATATATTAAATAAAACAGAAACAGAAGAAAAGGGGAAAACTTACCTGGGCTCCTCCACTGTGCGGCCCAGCCAGCTGGCCGGCCCAGCCAGCAGCCGGCCCAGCCCACCACTGCAGCCCTCCGTCGTCTTCCTCCCCTCACCCCGAAGCTGCTGCGTGCTCGCGCGCGCACGGCCGCGCGGCCACCTCCTGCTTGCCGACGAGCTCCTGGCCGCGTGGACGACTCCCGCAGGCCGCCCCGATCCCCCCTGCTCTCTCTCACTCTCTCCCGGCTCTTCCTTCCTCTCTCTCGCTCTCTCTCTCACACGGCCGAACACCACCGTCGCCGCCGTTCGCCATAGCAGCCATCTCCGGCCACCCCTCGCTCCCCTGACTAGCTCAGAAGCTCCGCCACGACCCCCTCTTCCTCCCCACCGCTCCACGGTCCTCCAGAAGCCCTGCATCGCCGCCACGTCGCCGTTCCCCTCCTCGGGCTCCGACCGTCGTCGCCGTCGAATTCGCCGTCACCAGCGCGTCCCCGAGCCCGCTAACCATCCCTGCAGCTCCGCGGTGAGCCCCCGGATCGTTTCCCCCTTCTCCCCTGGTCTCTTTCGACCTCTAGGCCCTAACCCCACCTTGGCCGAGAGCTCCACGCCGCCGGCGATGTCGCCGTCGTGGCCACGGTCACCGTAGCACCCAACCGAGCGCACTATCGTGCTCCCCACCTCACCAGGAGCACGCAGCGCGCACTAACGCCTCCCCAAGCCCCCTGCAACGTCGATTCCGACCGCACCCGAACTCCGGCAGCCGCAGCCGAGCTCGCCGCCGTCGACTCCGGCCACCCCAGGGCCAGCCACGGCCACCGTCCGACGCGCCGTCGAGCTAGCTATCCAACGCACCTAGCCGCACGCCGTTTGGAGCACCACAGAGGAAACCCGAGGCCCCTGCATGCCGCGGACCTCGCCGGCGACTAACCGCCGGCGGGTTTGACCTGTCCGACCTGAGGTTTGACCCCCCCAGGGTCACTGACGCGTGGGCCCTGTCGGACAGGTAGTTAGTTAGTACTAATTACCGTTAGTCAACCCCCCCTGACACTGACAGTGGGCCCCAGCGCCACTAATCCCTAATTAGGATTAATTTAAACCTGTTAAACCCCCCCTGTCACTGACGTGTGGCCCCCACACGTCAGGTTTGACTTCAGCCAGCCGCAGTTGACCATTGACGTCATGCTGACGTCATGCTGGCGCAATAATTATAATTTCTGGATTTAAATTAAATCAGGAAATTCCAGAATATTATTTAAACTTCAAAAATTCATAACTTTTATTCTGTAACTCCAAATTGGACAAATTATATATGAAAAATGATCAGAAAAATCCAATCTATCCATCTGTACTATTTTCATGCATGATCAAACAAGTTAAATTGATGTTTTAAGCAGAACAAGGAAAAGCACTTTAAAAGACCATATTTGAATTTGAAATTTGAATCCTTGATTCAAATTTGTTCAAACCCCTCTGGTTTTTAGTTGCATTAGCCCAACACACTCATATTGCTATGTTTCATGCATGCATCATATTGTTGCACATTGTTTGGTGATGGTTGTGTATCGGTGTCCTTTGCGACAGGTTCTGCCCCCGAGGAGTACCGTGATTACCCTAACGAAGAACCATATCAGTGCATCGAACCATCAGGCAAGCAACTAACCATTTGATCATATCGATACAATCCCATGTTCTCCCTCCTGCTCTCTTTTACTGCATTAAGACAACGCGATTCAAACTGCTGTGTGCTACGGTAGTTGAACCCATTTCCTCTGCATGACCTGTCATTGCCACAGTAACTAGATGAAACCCACTAGCATGTGTAGGAGTTGATTGAGCCATATGTATGTGTTGTTCCTACCTTGCTATGCCTGCTATGCTTAGAGTCGTGTCAGGTCTGGTTCATCTGGGTGATGGGCTAGAGTGAAATGATTATATCGGTAATGAGAGTGGTGTGGTGAACACGATTTGGTAAAGGTATCGATGAGAGGCCATGTAGGAGTACATGGTGGGTTGTTTCATTGAAGCCGACCTTAAGCACTGAGATCTATATGTGTGATTTAAGAATCAGCTACTACCATGCATTGGGCCCGAAACCAATGGACCCTCTCGGCTTCTTATTCACCCTAGTTCTCCGTCCAGGAGTTGCAAATAGTTTTTGGTGTTTGTAGCCTACTGGAGGCCGTGGACAGCGCTGACCGTAGGGGTGGGCTGTGATGCGGTAGGTACGTGGCCGGGTGTACCGAATACCCGTTAGGTATCTCGGGAACCCTGTTCACATCGTTCGGGGCCGTATGGGAAACCTCGGCCGGACTCCCTGCGGATGGAACCTGAATAGGCGATAAATCTGGACTGGAGGCTTAGGTGATTAGGTAGGTCGTGGCCGACACCCACGTTGGGCTTCCGCTTGAAGGTTGCCGAGTACATGTCGTGTAAACGACGGTAAGTGGTGAGAGCGTGTATGAAGAAGTACACCCCTGCAGGGTTAACATGATCTATTCGAATAGCCGCGTCCGCGGTAAAGGACTACTTGGTTGCCTATACAGTTCATAGACAAGTAAATGGAAACTACTAAAAGCCTCAAGATAAGTGTGAGTGCCGAGGATGGCTCTTCTGTAGGAAGACGGAGGTGGATCCTCGGTAGTGTATTGAAGTGGTGAGTAGTGGACTCGTGTGCGCAAAACCATTTCAAGTTGGAGTATCGTAGGTTAGCCTAGCCAAGAGTCAAAGCTGGCTTGCTGCAATAACTCCACCAACCCTTCTTGATAATATGCATGTATGTAGGATCTGATGTAAGTCTTGCTGAGTACCTTTGTACTCATGTTGCTATAATCTACCTTTTTACAGAAGACGCTGCAACCCCTTTTGATGGGTTCTATGTAGACGTTGACATCAGCGAGTAGGCTAAAGACCCAGGTGGTGACCCTGAGCTTGTGATGGACCACGTAGTATAGCTAGGCTTTCCAAGCCTCTTTTATTTGCTAGTTGTCTGTACTCAAACAAGCTACTTCCGCTGCTGGTTTGTATGACTGTATGACTTGTATGTTGGGTCGTGAGACCCGTACCTTGGTGTATGTTATGTATGGCTCCCTGAGCCTTAAATAAAGTACTTGTGTCATAGAGTCATGTTGTGATGCTTCGTTGTATTTGCACATATCAAGCATATTGTGTGTATGATTGAAATGCTTGGTATGTGTGGGATCTGACTATCTAGTTGTTTATCTTTAGTAGCCTCTCTTACCGGGAAATGTCTCCTAGTGTTACCGCTGAGCCATGGTAGCTTGCTACTGCTCTGGAACACTTAGGCTGGCCGGCATGTGTCCTTCTTCGTTCCTGTGTCTGTCCCTTCGGGGAAATGTCACGCTTTGAGTACCGGAGTCCTGTTAGCCCGCTACAGCCCGGTTTACCGGAGTCCTGCTAGCCCAGTGCTACAGCCCGGACCCACTTGCTGATGACCGACACGTTCGAAGCTGGGTCATGGATGCCTGTCCCTGTAAGTCTGTGCCACTTTGGGTTTACGACTAGTCATGTCAGCCCGGGCTCTTTATCATATGGATGCTAGCGACACTATCATATACGTGAGCCAAAAGACGCAAACGGTCCCGGGAAAAGGTAAGACGACACCCGTAAGGATACCATGCGTGAGGCCGCAAAGTGATATGAGGTGTTACCAGCTAGATCGATGTGACATCGAGTCGGGGTCCTGACAAGTGTACAATTCTCAAGTTACAGAGGCAAAAACAGGGACAGAGGGCGTGCATTCTAGTAGGCTCTGATAAACTCATTCCCAGTAATCCATTCCTTATATGAGTAAACAGCAACGCTACCCAATTGCTTATATCAAGAATGACCAAAAGAAGCAAGCCGAGCACAACTCTATAACCACAGCGTTTTAAAAAATTCTCTTCTCTAAGCTAATCAAGCCTGCTCGTTTTCTTTTTGGATAAAGCCAGTTCGGTCAGTTAGGAGAAAAAAAGCAATTAATAAAATTACCCAAACTAAACAATCTTCTAATCTGCTTTAATGGAACATAATAAGCATTTGCTGTTGCTCTTTGTATGATATACTGGACCCCTTTACAGGCGGTTATGCATGCACATTTTACACAGTAGCCTGCATAACCCACTCACCTTGCTTACACGTGAACCCATATACATAATTTAACAGGCTAATAAGGAGACAAAGGCTGACAACATTAGAAAAAGACAAGGTGCACCATAATCTCACCAGACAAGAACAAGTGGTAGGCCATGAAACAAAGCAAACAGAGCATGTAGCAAGAAGCAATAAAGTGCATCAATAAGAACACATCTAACCTTGCAAAAGTATGACCGGTCCGGACGTCAGGAAACCTGGACAGGAAGAGAAAGAAGCAACGAACAAACATTTCAGCTCAGAGACATTTTATCAAACAGTAGACGAGCAAGAAATATCTTACCTTTCCAAACAGAAATATCTTACATTTTATCCTGATAAACAAGATAAAGAGAAGTGAGAACAAGAAAATTGGAGAGCAGGAGGACACGGAAAGCAAAGCCTGCCGAAGCGACGCATGCAAAAGAAAAAATGACGGTGACACTGATACGGAGAAGAAGAGCTCCAACCTCAACCGGTTCGACAACCAGGAGAAGTCCGTGTGGACGAGGCCGAGGCCGCCCGCCAGGACCAGCTCCAGCGCGAGGCCGCCCGCCACCGCGAGTCCCAGGCCTGCCTAGTCGAAGCCACAACCGGGGCCTCCAGGCCGACTCGCCCTCCCCTCCCCGTGCCCCATCTCCACATCTCTTGTCAAATCTTCCCAGCCAGTTGAGACCTCCATCTATCTCTTAGAGCTGCCAAAACAGAGCAAATACAATTAACTTCGAATTCTAGAAGTTGCGTTCTGGTATATATTTAAACAGTCTACAAAAATCAGTGCACAGAACATATATAATTGAACTTTCAAAATCGTCAAGTAGATATTAAAGAAGATAGAATCATCATTGTGAGTGTACTGTCCATAACTGCATTGGCGCCTATTTTGTACAATGGCCTAAAGAAAACTCCAGTACATAAAAAGGGAGGATGCATTTATGGTAATGGAAAGATATTTCTAGCTTTTTACCGGTTCAGACAAATAACGCAAATAACAAATTGTCGATAAACATGGTAATGATTTGTGAAGGACGCCTGCACCATGATGTAAAACCATCGAATCAAATGTGAAATTGTATCAGAGAAAAGCAAACACAGTAGACATGGTTGATGCCTTGGCTACAATCTATGGTTCATCTTGCATCAGAGACCGCAACACAGGGATGTACTGTGCCTAGTTCATTGACTTCAAAGTGGTGCTTTGATTAAGAGGAATTTGGTATCATCGCAGCTCATGTCGTGGCAAGGCTACTACGACCCAGACTTTATCAGGACTGAATGTTCATTGCTCACTGATTCTGTTGTACCAAATGATCTGACCACCCGTCGATCCGATCTGTTTATAGAACTTTAGACCCAAACATAATAAATAATAGGCTTGTCCCATGTTAATGACAACAGTCTGACACACAATAGCTCTCCGACAGCACAAAAAAAGATTTAGAAAACTAAAAAGTGGCGAATAAACATGAGAAACTCCTAACATATTACCTCTAGCAATCACAGTCACGGTCAGTGCTACGCTCCCAGCTTCTCTCGTTTCCACCGTCTCAAATGCATCAAGAATTTCAAATGCTTACACTTGAAGGAACATAGTAAGTCTGGGCAAAATTTATGTGTGGAGCTCTCATGATTTTGGTTTACAATACACTCGAGCAAACACAGGGGGTCCATAGTATATTGAAAAATATTTGGCAACCCACAGTGCAAGCTAAGTGTTCTCCGGCTCTCTTCTGTCTTGTTGTAATAGTCAGACTGCCTACATTTAAACTTAGATGTAAAGCACCAAAATAACTGTCAAGCAAAACCAATAGTGCCAGAAAATTAAGAGGAACCCGAACCTTGCAGAACATCAAGCAATAACAACAGAAAAACTATTTTTTTACATTAAACAGAAAAGTGAAAGCATTATTCGGTGTATAGAACCCATAATAATTTGTGATCATCCATAGTGCACATAATTAAATGACCAGTAAGGGTATTGGTTATTCTATCCTCCTGATACCTACTGAGATACACCTAACTTGAAGTAGAATGGAAGAGATGTACTTCGGAACTGAAGATGAAATTGTGCACACATAATGGCAGTTGAAAGGAATAAATTGCTCGCATACACAAACTATCTAGTTTGTTTAGCAAACACAGGGGATCTGCAGTACTTTGAAAATATTTGGCTAACCATGGCGCAAGCTGAGTGTTCTCAGGATCCCTTATATTCTTGTTTCAGGGTTGAAGCCATCACAATATACAAAAAATGGCAACCATCCTTGGCCTCCATTTATCCTTCGCTTTCTTTCTCGAGGGTTTGCCAGAGGCGCTTGTACATACCTGTTTTGCAAGACCTATCTCATTAGCATAAGAATTGTGCATTTCAATTGTAGAGAATGGGCCAAAATAGGCAAATTTAACAATTATTATACCTCATTGGATAATCTTCAGATTTGCACCTCTCCTTTTCCATCAGTATGAGAGAATTGCATCAGTATGAAAGAAGAGGAGAGAAGGAGCTAGCATACCTGCAGAAGGGCCAGTAAGGCTGCAACGTCACAACAAGGAAGCGGGGCCCCTTGCACCAAGAATTGCATAGAGTCGAAAACTGAAACTCATAACAATAGACACGCACTTAATAATATGCCTCCAGTGGCACCTGACTGTGAGTCTTATAGAGATTCAAACCTTACCCACCTGTGTGCATAACAGAAATGAGGCTAAGCAGAAGAAATAATCAGTTATGTGCTTCTTAGTAATTTTTGCTTGATTCCAAGAAGACCAAATATGTAAAAGGAGGACTCCAGGTCAACGTTCTGCATAATGGGTGAACATAAATCTACAATACTATGTACTTCTTATAAACAGTATGTTTTCTGCTTTAATGGTTTAGAACCCACCCAAACAAAATAAAAGCAACAAAAATAAACTGGCTATAAAATGCAGTTCAAACAAAGCAAACAATAGGAAACAATAAAAAATAAAACAAAACCATAATATGGCAATATATTGGAACAGCTAGGGTCGCATTTGCAAAGTTTATTGTTGTCTGTCTTCTCAATGAAGTTTCAATGACAAAGAGATTCAACCTGGAGTAAGCTATCTGAAATAAATTAATCCAACAAATCAAATAATAGTCCTGATGGGATGTACCTCGAATTAACTTAAGAGGGACCATCTAGTACCGTGCAATGGACGAGCAGACGTGTGGAATTGACGAGAGAATAAAAAATAGGTATATGAGGCAGTGAAGATCCATGTGAGATGTCCCAATAAATCGGTCAGAGAAACAAGCCCAAGCACCTTCTAGAGCAGCGAGCGAGTCCGTTGATGAAACTGGAATTGCAACCTGTGTTCCTGTAGAAAAATAGAACGACGGTGTGTCTGTAATTGCATTTTCCATCTGTTTTAGGTGTTCTTCACTTACACTGTCTGCTTTTTTGTCAATAAAGGCATCTCTGTTCGCACATCAGATTACACTAAGATTAGAAAACAGAGAATACAATATATTATGTTGCAATAAAAAATAGGGAGGAAATTGGGTGATTGGTAATCATATATTGGTCGTTTACTCAGAAGAAGGGAATTGCTTGGTCAACAAATATATATATCTGCACCCTGTACATAGTATAATGCTGCAGATATGTGTTTGATGGAAGTTGGTTTCATGCTCTTATTCTGACAGCAAAAAAACTAAATAAATTTATTTTTCGTATATTCAAAATATGGTCCATCTTATGCATACAAGGTGCTATCTTGGCATGGATACAACCTGCAACCATATGCACAGGAGGTGTATCTGTCCTAAGAGGAGCATAGTTTCAGAAGAGTATTTCTTTATTTGAAGCGGGTTTTTTTCCACGTGATCCACTGCTGAACTTGGTGTTCAAAGTAAGAACAGAGCAGCTGGAACGGCACAGATGTGCAGCCACACGCGCGCGCACACACACACACAGTAATCAGAACATTTTTGCAAGTTAGAACTAAATTTTATATACGATTAATGTTGGCACTCAATCGGCAATGAATTGGCATAGAACACATCAACATAGATTAATGTTGGTCGTATGGGAAAATACCAAGAGAGATTAATGCATATATTTTATGGCTCTCAGTTTTGAAATCAGACACGGTTTATAGTGATGAAGAAACAAAAGGTATTAGCTCTATTACCTCACATAGCCATTCGAAGTAATCACCAGGAGACAAAAGAACATATAAGACTCTAGGAATTAACATAACCTCCATTGCATTGTTCATACGCACCCAATTCTGAAAAAGAAAAACATAAGCTTCAGTAGCAAACAAATAGAATCTGAAAACTATGTACATATACAGAGAAAAGAAAATTAGGAACGCAAACTGTCCTATTACTCCCATGTGTGAAGAGCCAAAGCTATTTTCAAACAGTATTATAAGGTAGCTCTAGATTTCAATCCATAACAATCAAATTAACCACTACAGAAAAACTAAGAACAATAAACCTGAACTATGGCATGAAAGAAAAAGCAGTCATGATGATCTTATTCAATACCTAAATTGCAAAAAGCTAGTCGGTCTACTCAACTTGTTATTTTCTACTGGAACTAAATAATAGAAAAAAGAAATCAGATGACTTACATAGATTAATACTGCCCTGCCAGCCTTATTGGATTTTCATCAAACACTTTGCAGGCACAGAGAAACAAAAACAGGGGATTGGAAGAAATGGAGAGAGAAAAATCAGGAAGAGAAGAATGATTGTGTACCTGAAGCTGAGTTGTGATAGGATGGACGCTTGGAGAAGAGGCGGAGGACGACGAGCAGCTGGACATCCTCCATGACGAAGCAGGGCCGGCCTGCTCCTTCTCTCGTGGCCGACCTCCTCCCTCTCCCTCTCCCTCCAAACCACCGCGACGGACCGCTGGCCCCGCTGCTTCTTGTCCCCGACGTTGGCCTCTCCCTGGCTCCTGGCTCACTGCTCCTCCCCACGCTGCCGGTCTCCCCTCCACCTCCACCTTGAAGACCCAACCTCCCCTCCTCACCCATGGGGACGACCAGCGCAGGATCTGGAACCACCGCGAGCGACGACCTGGAGGGGCTAGAGCGGGGAGGAAGAGGAGAGACAGCAGTGGCGACGAAGAGGAGGGAAGGGCTCGCGGCGCGGGGGAGGGGTGGGGATGGACGGGGGAAGGAAGGGGTGGCTGCACCAGGATGCTAGGGTTCATGGGAGGGGATCGGGGAAGAGAGCAGAGAGTGCGGGCGGAGGCTCGAGTGCGGGTGGAGGCCGCGGCTAGGATTTCTCGACGGGTGGGCTGCGTTTTATACCTAAAGGTGAAAAGACTAAAATGCCCTTGGCGGGGCACAGAATTTGCAGGCAGTGGCAATAGCGATTTAAAGGCGAGGTGGAGGCCTTGGTCCTGCCTATCAGTTCTTTCGGATTTATATGTTCAGCGAGCTGTCACGCCAGCCCACGGCTTGTCCTCCACTCTTGGAGCCCCTGTCGTCCATAGTAATATTTAACGTGTGAGGCTACGACCGTTGTCGCTAAAGTTAACAATGCTAGAGACTACAAAAAAATGTAAAAATGCTAGAGGTTACAAATCCAAGGGGACGGAGAGAAACCAGTAGGCACAGACATTAGTATGGAAGGCACTCCGAAACCAGATTTCGTTGCTTGGAGTTACACGAAAAATGATATGTTTTCGGTTCGGACTGCTTGTTTTGTGGAATGAGACAATCGGTATGGAAGTAAACAAAGACATTTCAATGGGATGGGACGAACCACAATTAACCCTATTTGAAGCAAGGTATGGAAATTATCTTGTTCGACAAAGGTCAAGATATTTATCTACGCTACATGGCACACTTCCATGTCGTGTTACGCTCGCAAACAGACATGAAAATTTTGCCCATTTGTCCTACTTACTCTGCTGGTTCAGAAGATACAAAGCACATGATATTTCTCTGTAATAAAGCAAAGGTGGTTTGGAAAAGGCTGGGGATGGATGTCATTATTGATAAAGCCCGTGAGGTTGATCTTGCTAGAGAGGTGGTGTTGGAGTGTTTACCTCTTCTACCAGACCAAGAATTGTGAATTACAGGACAATGTGTGTGAAATGATTGCTATCTTAGCCTGGTATCTATGATGGGAAATACGAAAATTGGTGCATAATGAGATAACTCATAACGTGTATCAGATCTGTGTGGGGATACTAGCCCTTATGGCAAACTTCGTTACCACCTCATCTCCAAAGGCCACTATGAAGAGGGGGTGGGGGGCTTGCCCTCCAATGGGCTTTGTGAAACTTAATGTGTTGATGCTTCACCATGACTTGCTTAGGGGTATAATGGGGGTAGTCCTTACATGCGACAAAGGTAGATTTATCGCTGAGGGGAATGGGAAGATAGACTACTGCGCGGATATCTTGTGATGGCTGAAGCCTTGGCTCCCAAATTCAGCTTATCACTGGCGCAGTGGCCGGGATGTATTCGTCTTATTATTAATTCGGATAATCTGGAGGTGATTGGGATCATGAAGGATGGAGGACGGCCGACGGATGCGGGGGCGGCAATCTTCAATGATTTGTTTTCATTATGTGTGTGATTTCATTATTACTAGGTTCGAACATTGTAATAGAGAAGCAAATAAAGTGGTTCACGAGCTAGCTAGGTTTGATGAATCTTTAAATGAAATTGTAACGATCCTCACAAATGATGTATTGGTTATTTCTAATGAATAAAGTTTCCAAAATTATTTTTAAAAAAAGTAGGCATGGACATGTTTTGATCTTAGAGCATCTCCAACAGATGAGCAAAAATAGCAACAATGCCCCAAAAGCTGTCATTTGGGTCACTTTGGGCAAGAAAAACGTCTCCAGTAGATACCCTACATCTATATGGTGCCTAAATTTTTAACATCATGCTCAAACTTTTGCAATAAGCGTCACCTCTAGTTGCTATCGCAAAACCAGACCGCCCGCTGAAACTTCCCACCGTCGAATCGCCTTCCACCCGCGACCGTTGCCGACCATAGATTTGACATGGAAGGCACGTTCGATGCGACCCCGATGCTGGCGGCCTCCCCGTCGGACCTGTAGCCCTCCCTCTAGTGGTTTCCGCATGTGGTGGCACCAAGCCGAAGGTCGTCCGCCACCAAGGGCTTGTGACACCATGAACTGCAGTCCATAGGGATGCGCGTATGGACCACACAGTCGCCGCCAAGGCTCCCCTGCAGTTGAAGAAGGCCGTTGCGGGGTCCATTGACCATGGATGTTGCCTGCACGAAGAAGAAGGTTGCCTCGACGCCATTGGTCCCTTCCATGGGGCAGTGGCTCCCTCAGCACCACCTAGGGCCTCTTACCCGTCCTTCCCTCTACCGCACGAGTATGGGCGACGTCTCCTGCCGCCGCCAGCGTCCCCAACGTGTTCGGTGAAATGATCAGGAGGTAAAAAGATCCTTTCTCTGCTTTTTTATTCTTTGTCATGGCATTTTACATTGTGTATACAATGGTAATGTAACATGTGTGTATTTTCTTCAATTTTTTTGAATATTTACTGTGAGGCAAAGCCCCACAGCCCTTTATTAAAAAGAAATAACTGTACAAAAGTACATAAGGAATATATACAAGAGCTAAGAAACTAGACTAGAAAACTAAAGAACTAGAGTACATCAACCTACCTGGACTAATTAGACTAAAGAGTTTATCCAAGCTTTAAGCTTGATGCTACTATCCTCCTTAAGCCTATGAGATAGAAGTGTGAGATCATGTACAAAGTTAGACCTCCAAGCAGCAAAAGTAGCTCTCTCCCCTCTAAAAGTTCTTCCATTCCTGAGGATCCAAATGTTCTAGGCAGCTGTCAACATAACTTCAAAGAAGAAAGTATGTCTGAAACTTGATCTAGCATGTTGGATAGATTGCAACATTTCCGGCCCTCTTGACCAATCGATAGAAAGATAGTTCCAGACCCTCCGACTGAAATTGCAGTTGAAGAACAAATGCAGCCTATCCTCATATGAGAATTCCTGACATATAACACAAAGATTATCATCCAAAGGGGATCTCCAGTGCCCGCGGATCAGGAGGTCCTTGGTGTTAAGCCTGTCAAAGAAAAGTAACCAACCAAAGACTTTGATCTTCAATGTGCATCTGCTTTTCCACAACCATTTACATGGTTGAATTGTAGGCAAATGTGAGTGCATTAAGGTGTAGAAACTCTTGGCTGAGAATGCACCAGATTTTCCCGGCCAGACCCAGACATCCGGTATGTTAGTGTTCCTTTCCAAAGCCATTATCCAATCCTCTAGCACCTGCAACTCCTGAGCAGCCTCATGAGACAATGGCAAGAAAAGCATTAAAAAGATATCATGTGATATGAGGAATTCATGCACTGAAACCTTGTCATTGTTAACAAAGGAGAATAACCTTGGCAGTCTCCAACATAAAGGTCTAGAAGATCCACCAATATGCCAAGCATCAGTCCAGAACATAGCAGAGTCACCCATGTTTATGTGCACTGAGGCAATAGGTGTGTATGCATCATGGAGCTTGAGGATATTTGATGAACTTTTTTGCAATACACTTGTATTGCATCTCAAGATTTTGTCGATAAATTCCCTCTCAAGAATATGAAACACAAGAAGGGAACCTTCTTGACATGGAAGAGGAGGGCTTTCTTGATGCAACCCCAAAGGGGATAAGTGCAAACTACACTATCAAAGAAGACAAGATGTTGTGTCAAGCATGGAAGAAAATTGATCTTGATCCGGTCATTGGTGTTGAGCTACCAATGTAAACTTATTGGAACCGTATGTATGAGTACTTAAAGGCACACAACACTAACGACATCTATTAATCACAAGTTTTGCTCCGACATTAATGTCAAACTACATCGTCGGAGTGTCAAATGTGGCAACCTTGTTTGGCAAAACTTGACCATATGAACCAAGTGGTACAAATGTCGATGATAAGGTGATTTTTTTGTTTGCATTCGTCAGTTATTTCTTCATATCTTGTATAGATTGATGGACAACTTATTCCACACTTGTGGTATGTAGCTCAACATTGCTAGTGAATTGATTAAGGGTCACGAAACCACACACACAAAGAAAGGCAATGCATTCAATTTGCACTATTGTTATGCGGAGATTGGAAATGATGAGAAGTGGAAGAACCCCGAGTACAATGAAATGCCTGAGAGGAAGCCCAAGAGCTTAGTTTAAGACGCAACACAAGTTGACACCGATGATGATGCATCAAGTAGAGAGGATGGAAAAAGACGGCCTGACCCCTACTCGATTGCTCCTAAGAAGAGGCTCAATGGAAGAAAGAACGACAAAGAGAAGAAGAAGTAGGGAGGAGACAATAACGTGAAAGAATCATTGGACAACATCATGGCAACAAGGAAGGAGATGACAGAAGAAAGTAAGAACTCCATGGCCAAAGAAACGACAAAGGAAGGGAGACCGAGGAAAGGAGGACGACGATCAAGGAGAAGAAGGCCGAGGTTGAGGTTATGATGCAGAGCATCCCAAGGTCATCCCCATGGACCTACCTACATCTCCCACGACACTACTTGGACCAATGACAAGTGCTCGAGCCAAGGCTATCGAAGATAAGGTGAACTCGCTCTTATCCGAACTACCACTTTCTACATATGAGACATGGTTACACCTCAAGTGGAGACCCTATGTGTGATTAGGTATTTGGAGGGAGGCCACGGATCAGCTACACCTAGTGGACAAGACGGCGAGGACACCAAGTACAAGGAACAAGAAGAAGAGCTGCAGGGAAATCTCCAGCCACCGGACGCCCGAGACTTGTCGGACGTCCGACGCCTGGAGCATCAGCCAACCTGCCAAGTCCCAGCATGTGCACGCTCCAGCGACCGAACAATCAACGCCGATCGGACGTCCGACACCTCCCAGCACCCGGACAACCGAGCACCATCGGACGACCGACACCACCATCACCGAGCCAAAACATCGGAAGCATGGAAGCCTCCGGACGACCGACGTCTCGGATGTCCGACCCCAACCGATCGACCGACACAACCTGACCAGAGCCGAAACGTCGGACTTCCGACAAGTACCGGACGTCCGGACCCTCGCGAGCCTTCGGATTACCGGTGATTATTGGACGCCTGACGCCTGTGTATTGACCGCGTGTTGGGCCGAGGCCCATGTACCCCTTCATCCACTTAGACTATATATACTCCTCCTCCTCCCTCTTTCTAGGGTTATCAAAGGATTAGCTCATTTGAGAGATAGAGCTTTGCTCATCCACTTGGTTACTTTCCATTGGAGTTCACGACCTCTACGGAGAAGATCCCCCAAGCGGATTCAAGACCCCTAACGGGAAGACCCTCAAGACCTCCTCACGGAGAAGAACTTTACCTTGTATCGTCCTTTGTTGATCGTGGATCGTGTATCTCTTTGTGTTTCGAGGATCTAGCACATGTGTAATCGAATCTTGTTGGTTTGAGTGATTCCTCTTGTGTTTTCCCTTGTGTTTACCCTCGTGTTCTTCGTAGGATCCCCTCCATTTCATGAAAGATCGGGCATCTAGGGTTCTACCCTACATCATCTTGGTATTAGAGCAAGGTTGATCACGAATTTGGAGCCCCTACCCTTGTTTTTCTAGCCTTGTTTTGTTGATTTTGTCCCAATTTCGAAAATTCCCCACCAAAAATAGCCCCATTTTTTGTGGTTTGTTGGTGTGATGAAGTTTTGTTGGATTTGAACATCATACATATAGAATACTCGATCATCTTGGATCATATCATCGGAACACCATATATATAGAATACTTGGGATAGAAGTTGTTGCATTTTTGCTTAGTAGGTTGTGCACAAGTCTCGTATCCGCCTATTGTGCAATCGTGCTAGCGTCTCTCTAGTGTTGTGCAACAAGAGCATTTTCGTGGATTCCACATTTTGGCTCCTTCCTTGGTTGCACGACCCCATTTATCTATCCATGTGTGTGTTTCCATGTACCATATCTCGCTATTGGTCTACTTGTTGCATTTGCAAATTTGTGGATCTTTTCCAACATTATTGAGGCTCACTAATAATTGCATCAAATTTTGTGCCACCATCCTAACCGAGTCCACCATAAGCTTTTACTTGTGTAGGTGTGAGAACCGACAATAATTGGTACCAATTGTGCTATTTCCTTGTTACAAATTTGAGTGATAATTGATCCACCTTCAACATCGGTCAAGGTACATTTGGTATAAGTTCTTCTATTTCTAACACTCACATATTTGCTTGGAATAATGGATAGGCCAAGTTCGTCTACCAACCCACTCTTCATCGAACAAGACGATGACATGACCTCCTTCGTCATCGAGAGCCACCTCTTCGGTGCACAACGAGCTTTGCATCAAGAACAACAAGCATTGAGTGACCGCATCGACAACCTCGCAACCGACTTACGCCTCTCTGAGCAACGTACAAGAGACTACTTCGACAACAAGCTCGATGAACAAAAACAAGAGAACAACGCAAGAATGGACGAGATTCGTGTCTTGTTGGTCAACCGCTCTTCTCCCACTTTGTCCTACTCAAGGCGGGGCCGCTTGAGTCGACACTCCATCGACACCATCTCCGGCTCAAGTACATCGACATCGAACACTCTTCGACGATCCACACGTCAAGATCGTCAAGCAAACCGCAATCATCTACACGACATCGATCATCCGGAGCAACTTCGAGCGCAAGAACATCGACATCGCCAAAAGCAAGCTACCTTGGCGCTAGCACAAGAACGGCAACATCTACACCAACAAGGGGAAGAGTGAGCGTGCCAACACCAAGACGAACTAGATGCCGAGGCACAACATCAAGAACAACTACGGCGAGAAGCTCAAGCACTTGAGGCCCAACGTGCCCTCTATGAAACAAGTCGCGTTGTAGCCGCACGCAACCGACATACTCGTGAGCAATAAGAAGCGCTTCGCGAAGAAGTCCAAGAGAGAAACTATCAAGCACGATTGCATCGACAAGCTCCTCCACAAGATCGACAAGAACCACAAGTTTGCCAAGAACAACTTGACAATGACAATCCTCCTCGCCAAGAGCAACATGAGGTTGAAAACCATCCATGTCAAGGGCGACATCATCCCCGACCCCAACACAATGAAGAGCAATGCTACGACAAGCTAAAGTTCACTATGCCCAAGTTTTCCCGAAGCAATGACCCCGAAGAGTATCTTTCATGGGCATTGTTGGGGATATAACTCACCCCTCCACAGTCTTTCATGGAGTAGTGCCTGGTAAGTCGACATATCCAGTAGGTAAGATAGCCTTGGAAGTGGCTTTTGGCAATGAGTATGATTACAGGGCGGAAGCATTGAATTTTGAGGTGGTCAAGATCAACAACCTTTATCACGCCTTGTTTGGACGGCTGGCTTATGCCAAATTTATGGCACGACATTGTTTCTGCAGCTTAAGATGCTGGATCGCAAGGGTACCATTATGGTGCATGGTGATAGAAAGATAGCATTGGAATGTGAAGAGGGCGATGCTGCCTATGCAGAGTTTGCTTGTGCAACGGAGGAGCTAAAGTTCTATGAAGACAATGTTGACCCGGTGGATATGACCCCCTTGAAGAAGCCAACCACAGAGCATTACCCCTTGTTGAAGTTTAAGTCGACAGATGATACCAGGCGGGTTGGTTTTATCCCTGGTGACTCATCCCGACAGTTCATTATCAGTGCTAACATGGATCTGAAATAGGAAAGAGCGCTCATCGAGTTCATCCGTGAGAACCGGGACATCTTTGCATGGAAGCCTTCAGAGATGCTGGGTGTACCAAGGGAACTTGCTGAGCACACTCTCAATATTGATCCAAAGTTTAAACCGTTCAAGCAATTCCTTCGCCGTTTTAATGAAGAGAGGCGCAAGGCCATTGGAGAAGAGGTGGCCCGGCTCTTAGTGGTCGAGCTCATTGTTTAAGTTTTTCATTCCGAGTGGTTGGCTAATCTGGTGCTGGTGCTTAAGAAAAACGACACTTGGCGTATGTGTGTGGATTACACAGACCTTAACAAGGCTTGTCCGGCTGATCCTTTTGCTCTTCCTCATATTGATCAGATCATTGATTCTATGGCGGGTTGTGAGTGTTTGAGCTTCTTAGATGCTTATTCTGGTTATCATCAGATCAAAATGGCAGTTAAGGACCAGGAGAAGACATCTTTCATCACTCCCTTTGGAGCCTTTTGCTATGTGTCTATGCCTTTTGGGCTCAAGAGTGCCCAGGCGACTTATCAGCGTTGTGTTCAAAATTACCTTCATAGCCAGATAGGACGCAATGTTCATGCTTATGTGGATGATATCATCGTGAAATCCAGGAAGAAGGAGACCTTGCTAGATGATTTAAAGGAGACCTTTGGCAACCTCCGGGTCTACAAGATGATGCTTAACCTGGCCAAATGTGTTTTTGGTGTGCCAGCAGGCAAGCTCTTGGATTTTCTGGTCTTTGAGAGAAGTATTGAAGCTAACCCGGAGAAAATCAAGGCTATCACTTCTTTGGCTAAGTCGGCATGTATTAATGACGTCCAGGGTGGTTCATAAGCCGCCTGGGGGAGAAGGATATTCCTCTATACCAGATGATGAAGAAAACATACCACTTTGTCTGGAGTGATGTTGCTAATGAGGCGTTTGAGGCGCTTAAGAAACAGCTGGCGGAGTCGCTGGTTCTTGCAGCTCCTATGGAAAAGGAGCCCTTGCTCTTATACGTGGCACGTAATAGCAGAGCTGTCAGTGTAGCAGTTGTGGTTGAAAGGAAGGAAACAGGCAAGGAGTATCCGGTTAAAAGGCCGACTTTTTATGTCAGTGAGGTGTTGATTGAGTCTAAACAGAGGTACCCACATTGGTAGAAGCTAGTTTACGGGGTATTCATGACCAGTCGCAAGTTAAAACATTATTTTCTTGGTCATCCTATTACAGTGGTCAGTTCTGCTCCTTTAGGGGATATTATTTAAAACAGAGAGGCCACAGGCCGGGTGGCCAAATGTGCCATTGAGCTTGGTCCTCATGGGTTGAAGTATATGCCAAGGACAACCATCAAGTCACTGGCTCTTGTGGATTTCATCAACGATTGGACAGAGTTGCAGACACCAGAGGAAAAGCCAGATAACACTTACTAGACGATTCACTTTGATGGGTCAAGGCAGCTGGAGGGCTCAAGGGCTGGAGTTATCTTGACTTCCCCACGAGGTGACAAGTTTTGTTATGTGTTATGATTAATGTTCCCTTGCACTAATAATGCAGTTGAGTATGAGGCTCTGCTCCATGGCCTTCGGATGGCTAAAGAGATGAACTTAATCTGGGTGCGGTGCTTTGGCGCTCAGATTTGGTGGCTCAGCAGGTCTCAGGAACTTGGGATTCTAAGGACCCGCTCATGGCGGCTTATCGCCGGGTGATTGACAGTATTGCTGGACATTTCAAAGGTTATCAAGTGGAACACGTTGATCGTAGAAAGAATGAGGCGGCTGATGCTTTAAGCCAGCTGGGGCCTCAGCGTAAACCGGTCCCGCCCAATGTTTTTCTCGATATATTAAATAATCCTTCAGTCAAGCTACCTTCAGAGGAGGATCTTGCCATCCCTGACCCGGAGCCACAATTGGTGGCGGCTCCTCATGCTAGTCCTGACTGGACAGTTCCGTATTTGGCTTATATGATCCGGTGTGAGTTGCGTGAAGATGAAACTTCCGCTAGGCAAATAACCCGGTGGTCTAAGTCAATGAATATTGTCAATGGTGAGTTACTGTAAGTGCATCTAGTGCCACCCCTAGTTGGTTTTGGAGTATTGACAACAAACCTGGTGGAGGGACTAATGTGTTTGTGAGAATTGCAAGATAACACAGGTAGTAGTCCCTCATTGATTCGGTTTACCTACCAGAGATGACCCCTAAAAATGTGTCAAGACATTGAAGACAGTGGTGGTCTGTGAAGAGTTTCACATTGAAGACTATGACATGAGAAGACATCGTATGAAGACTATGGATTGTGAAGACATGGTTGTTTCGTAGTTTCCTTTTCTTCTTTGTTGAGTCATAGGAACCACCGTACTATTAAGTGGGGTCCAAGTGAACAAAGTCATAGTGACTGAAGTGATGCTCAACCAAATCCTATGTCTTCGAGCGAAGACAATGAGAGCAAATCTTATCCAGAGCTGGATAAGTCAGCTTTACTTGTAGCCCAAGTCAAGCTGCCGCGTGTGTTTGAAATCTGACTGTTGGACACGTGTCAGTTCCTTAGTGACCCAGGGTCACTTCGGACAAATCAGGTCGTGTTGCCTCGTGGCTATAAATAGCCCACCCCCTACACCATAAATTGATGGCTGCTCAGAGTTAGTGCATGGGTTTTGTCGTTTGAGAGCAACCCACCTCCGAAGCCTTTGAGAGAGAAATCCTTGCGAGTACAAAGCCCTAAACACCCAGAGCCAAAGAGTGTTAGGCATCAATGAAGTCTTTCTGTCTACGTGGTCTGAAGACTTATTACACTTGAGGACTGTGAATCCTCCAGCCGGTTAGGCGCCGTGTTCTGAGCATACAAGAGTCATTGTGGATCGCCGATGAACGAAGTCCGTGAAGGTTCGGAAGTATACCTTGAAGACTTACCAGAGTGATTGGGCGAGGACTATGTGTCCTTAGCTCAAGGGGAATAAGGTGAAGACGCGGTCTTCTGAGTTAAATCTCAGCCTACCTAACCAGATGCACAGTTGTCACAACAACTGGAATTGGTCCAACAAATACCTGTCCTCACCAAGCAACTGGTTCCATATTTTACCTCTCTTTACTTACTGTTTGTCTTCGTGAAGTCATTGCCTGCTTGCATGATAAGATTGACTTCACTGTGTGAAGACTGTTGTTGATTGGCTTCATACTATCTTCCATCTTGATCCTACTACCTAGTTGCTGATAGTCTTCGTGCTTTCACTTCATTGCTTACTTGACTATGGCTTGTCTAGTGCAGTCTACCTTCCACTGCATATTTATAGGCTCATTGCTACTATTTGTCTTCAAAGCCCCCGTGTTTTGAAGACTTTCATAAAAATCGCCTATTCACCCCCCTCTAGTCGATAACTAGCACTTTCAATTGGTATCAGAGCAAGGTGCTCCCTTGTTCTGTGTGATTCGGTTTAACCACATGGAGTTTTAGCTATGTCGACTACATGGATAATAAAAGTCTTTGCTGCGTGCCCTGTCTTCGATGGCACTGATTACCCCTACTGGAAGAATAAGATGCACATGCATCTTGAAGCCATTGATGTCGACCTATGGTATGTCGTCAAGAATGGCGTTCCCAAGGCTGGTGAAGGCGTCACCCCAGCTGATGTCAAGAAGTTCATTCAACTGGATTCTACTGCCAAGAACATTATCTGTGGTCATCTGACCAAAGGGCAATATGGCCGTGTGAGTGCTCTAGAAACTGCGAAACTAGTGTGGGACTGGCTCTCTAAGGTCAATGAAGGCGTATCAACCCAGAGAGACTCAAGGATCAGTGTTCTTCGCAATCTCTTCAACCACTTCAAGAGAAATGACAATGAGAATGTTCAGCCGACGTTTGATCGTCTCACTGACATCACAAATGAGCTTCATGCACTCGGTGTCACCGAGATCACCAAGTATGAAATCGTCAAGACACTCTTGAGATCACTCGACGGCTCATTTGACACCCTGGCCCTAATGATTCAAGAACGCCCTGACTTCAAGACTCTCGATCCATCTGACATACTTGAAAGGCTCAACACACATGAGTTCCAACTACATGAGAAAAGAGATATCTATGGTCCAAACTATGGCCGAGCTCGCGCTTTGAAGGCAAAGGCTATTTCCTCATCTGAAGAAGAATCTGACTGCAGTTCTGAGGATCCTAAAGACATTGGAAAGGAACTTGCCATGCTCGTGAAGAAGTTCCAAAGGTTCACTAGGAAGAAAGGGTCCGGACAGTCTTCAAGATCCAGCTCAAGAAATGACGAAGCTTCTTGCTTGACTAGAAGAAGAGAACATGCCACAAGTGCAAGAAACCTGGTCACTACATCTCTGAATGTCCTCAATGGGACAATGAGAACAACAACAAGAAGAAGAGCAAGGAATTTGATTTTGATGACAAGAAGAAGAAAAAAAATCCTAAAAGTCTTCTTCCAAGTCTTCGTCGAAGTCTTCATCACACAAGAAGAGCTCATCTAGCAAGGGTCATGCGTTTGTTGGCAAGGAAATGGATTCATAGGAGGAGTCTGCATGTGAGGAAGTGGAGGTGGAGTCTGAAGAGGAATCTGATTCAGGCATGGTAAGCCTGGCTTTAGCTTCAGCATACGTCACCAAGTCCATCTTTGATACTGAAGACGATGGTCTCATCACCAACGCTGATGCTAACGAGGATGACTTTGCTCCCAGCTACTGCTTGATGGCACGTGTTGCCAAGTTAAACTCACGTGATGCTCACTATCAAACATCTAGTGGAGATGACTCTGAATGTAAATCTAAACCTAGCTACAAAACACTTGCTAAAATTGCTACACAACAACAGACTGCTATGTAACATATTCAAAAACTGTTAGACAAAAGCGATGACTTGTTGGATGCGGAAATGACTCAAACTTAGTCCTTAATTGAAGACATTCAAAATCTTCATGTTAAGTACGAGGAACTTGAAAGTCGTCATCAAACGCTCTCAACAACTCATGAAAAGCTTTCCTACGATTATCTTCAAAGGAAGCAAGAACTTGAGAAATTGAGAGCGACTCATGAAGATCTTCAAAAGGAGAACGAGTCACTTCACGCTCAACAGACCAGTCCCGCTTAGGAAGGATTTGAACCACCATGTCTAGAATGCCCTGAGCGTGATAACCAGGGCCGGCTCTGGCCCAGGGCAAGAGGTGCGACGGCCTGGGGCCCAGCCGAAGTAGGGGCCCGTATCTGTTACGTAAGTAGAGAAAAAAGGCCCATCTATTAACTATACAGGCACGGCGAGGTCCAGCCGTCCAGGTATGTAGCAAGTACGCATGGAACCTAAAAAAATTGTAAGCACACACGGCCGCACTGCCGCACACCCGCACTAGATGTTTTGAGACATACATAAATGAATGCTTTGTCTCCAATTTGAATAATTTTTACAACAGAGAGAAGAATACTTATAAAATATTTGATGCTAATTAAAGATTATCGGTGTTTATGGCTTTAAAATTATTTTATGCACTCATGTATTCAGTCAACTTTTTTTCTCTTTGGGGCCCATTGATAGAGTTTGCCCTAGGGCCTCTGGAATCCTAGAGCCGGCCCTGGTGATAACGCTACTTCTGTTGCTAGATGTTCTACTGCTACTACTGTTGCAATATCTTCAACTGCTGATGTGGTAACTAACCCCTCTGCTGAGGATACCACTACTATTGCTGATGAGAATGCCAGGTTGAAGACATTGCTTGAGAAAGGAGTGTACAAAAGTCTCAAAGGGCATCAGACACTATGTGATGTCCAGAAACAGATTCTGAACCGAAACCCTAGGAAAGAGGGTGTTGGGTTCGAAAGGAAAATGAATGTTGATGGTTCTTATTGGAAGCCTGAGCAGTACCCCAAAACCACATGGGTTGCTTCAAAGGGACCTTCAGTGGATCCATCTACCTTATCTGGCTTCACTTGTGCTAACCCAATTATCATTGATGAATCCTTTGATGCAAACTATAAATTGTTTAAGAATCAGAATGGTGAAGTGTTTGCCAGGTATATTGGTACTAACTACAGGAATGGACCACCTTTGAAGAAGATCTGGGTGCCCAAGAGTTGTCTTGAAAATCTTCAGGTGAATGTCATGACGAAATTCTTCAGGTGAATGTCATGACGACACCACCTCGGAAAAAGACAAACCCCAGACCAAAAGATTCATATGGTTCAAAGGCTTCATACAGAGAGAGGACTCACCAGAGTCACCCTAACATAAATGTTTTGCAGGGAAACCATACTCAGGCCTGTGAATATGAGCGTGTTTCATCAAACCGCCATGTTCATAAGATGAAGCACTACTCTGCTTATTCATATGAGTATTATTCACCTCCTGCAAGGCTATTTGCTAGGGCTCCAAAGCCGAAGTTCTCAGATGCTGCACTTAGACTTATTGCTTCGAAGCCACCCCTAAAGATGTGGGTGGTTAAGAAAACTTAACTCTCATAATCCACTTGCCATTGCTGGGGACCTAAAACATCTTGTGGGGCGCAAGATAAAATGACCAAATGGTCTTATTATGTATTTCGTTCCTAAATCGCTTGCCATTCATCCTATCAGTCCTAACCTGGATCTGAGCTTTCATAATCCACTTGCTCGTCAAATGTTTATGCTTCACAATACTCTTCGTGAAGCCTATCCCCCTAACTGCTGATAACCCACAAGTATAGGGGATCACAACAATTTTCGAGGGTAGAGTATTCAACCCAAATTTATTGATTCGACATAAGGGGAGCCAAAGAATATTCTCAAGTATTAGTAGATGAGTTCTCAATTCAACCACACCTAGAAACTTAGTATCTGCAGCAAAGTGTTTAGTAGCAAAGTGATATGATAGTAGTGGTAGCGGTAGCAAAAGGTAACAATAGTAAAAGTAATGTTTTTGGTATTTTGTAGTGATGATAGCAATAACAACAGAAAAGTAAATAAGCGGAGAACAATATATGAAAAGCTCGTAGGCAATGGATCAGTGATGGAGAATTATGCCAGATGCGGTTCATCATGTAACAATCATAACCTAGGGTGACACAGAACTAGCTCCAGTTCATCAACGTAATGTAGGCATGTATTCTGAATATAGTCATACGTGCTTATGGAAAAGAACTTGCATGACATCTTTTGTCCTACCCTCCCGTGGCAGCGGGGTCCTTATGGAAACTAAGGGATATTAAGGCCTCCTTTTAATTGAGTACCGGAACAAAGCATTAACACATAGTGAATACATGAACTCCTCAAACTACGGTCATCACCGGTAAGTATCCCGATTATTGTCACTTCGGGGTTAACGGATCATAACACATAATAGGTGACTATAGACTTGCAAGATAGGATCAAGAACTCTCATATATTGATGAAAACACAATAGGTTCAGATCTGAAATCATGGCACTCAGGCCCTAGTGACAAGCATTAAGCATAGCAAAGTCATAGCAACATCAATCTTAGAACATAGTGGATACTAGGGATCAAACCCTAACAAAACTAACTTGATTACATGATAGATCCCGTCCAACCCATCACCGTCCAGCAAGCCTACGATGGAATTACTCATGCACGGCGGTGAGCATCATGAAATTGGTGATGGAGGATGGTTGATGATGACGATGGAGACGGATTCCCCTCTCCGGAGCCCCGAACGGACTCCAGATCAGCCCTCCCGAGAGGTTTTAGGGCTTGGCGGCGGCTCCGTATCGTAAAACGCGATAAATTCTTCTCTCTGATTTGTTTCTCCCCGAAACCAAATATATAGAGTTGGAGTTGAGGTCGGAGGAGCTCCAGGGGGCCCACGAGGTAGGGGCGCGCCCTAGGGGGGCAGACGCGCCCCCACCCTCGTGGACAGGTGGTGGGCCCCCTGGCCTTCATCTTTTGCAAGGATTTTTTATTATTTCCAAAAAGTTGTTCCATGAAGTTTCAGGTCATTCCGAGAACTTTTGTTTCTGCACATAAATAACACCATGGTAATTCTGCCGAAAATAGCGTCAGTTCGGGTTAGTTCCATTCAAATCATGCAAGTTAGAGTCCAAAACAAGGGCAAAAGTGTTTGGAAAAGTAGATACGATGGAGACGTATCAACTCCCCCAAGCTTAAACCTTTGCTTGTCCTCAAGCAATTCAGTTGATATACTGAAAGTTGTAAGTGCATCTAGTGCCACCCCTCGTTGGTTTTGGAGTATTGACGACAAACCTGGTTGAGGGACTAATGTGTTTGTGAGAATTGCAGGATAACACAGGTAGAAGTCCCTCATTGATTCGGTTTTCCTACCAGAGATGACCCCTAAAAATATATGAAGACATTGAAGTCAAAGGTGGGATGTGAAGACATTCACATTGAAGTCTATGACAAGAGAAGACAACATGTGAAGACTATGGAGCGCGCAGACTTAGTTGTTTCGTCATTCTTTTTCTTCTTTGTTGAGTCATAGGAACCACGATACTCTTAAGTGGGGTCCAAGTGAACCAGTCAGAATGACTGAAGTCATGCTTAACCAAAATCCTATGTCTTCGAGCGAAGACAATGAGAGCAAATCTTATCCAGAGCTGGGTAAGTCAGCTTTGCTTGTAGCTCAAGTAAAGTTGTCGTGTGTGTTTGAAATCTGACTGTTGGAACACGTGTCAGTTCCTTAGTGACCCAGGGTCATTTCGGACAAATCAGGTCGGGTTGCCGAGTGGCTATAAATAGCCCACCCCCTACAACCATAAACGGTTGGCTGCTTAGAGTTAGTGTACGACTTTCGTCGTTTGAGAGCAACCCACCTCGAAGCCTTTGAGAGAGAGAATTCCTTGCGAGGATAAAGCCCTAAACACCCAGAGCCAAAGAGTGTTAGGCATCACTTAAGTCTTCATGTATGTGTGATCTGAAGACTTATTACACTTGAGGACTGTGAATCCTCCAGCCGGTTAGGCGTCGCGTTCTGAGCATCCAAGAGTCATTGCGGATCGCCGGTGAACGAAGTCTGTGAAGGTTTGGAAGTCTACCTTGAAGACTTACCAGAGTGATTGGGCGAGGACTAGGTGTCCTTAGCTCAAGGGGAATAAGGTGAAGACACAGTCTTCTGAGTTGAATCTCAGCCTCCCTAACCAGACGTACAGTTGTCACAGCAACTGGAACTGGTCCAACAAATCATTGTCTTCAACGAGTCACTGGTTTCATCCTTCCCATTCCTTTACTTACTGTTGGCTCTAGTGAAGTCATTGTATGATAGCATTATCTTTTGTCTTCACTAAGTGACCACTTGTTCTGACTGGCTTCACACTATCTTCCTACCCGATCTATACTGCCTAGCTGCTATTAGTCGTTGTGCTTTAAGTTCATTGAATACTTGACTATGGCTTGCTTAGGGTAGTCTACCTTCCGCTTCATGATAATAGGTTTATTTCTATTGTTTGTCTTTGAAACTTTCATGTTTTGAAGACTTTCGTAAAAATCGCCTATTCACCCCCCTCTAGTCGATCACTAGCAATTGGTATCAGAGCAAGGAACTCCCTTGTTCTGTGTGATTCGGTTTAACCACCTGGAGTTTTAGCTATGTCGATTGCAGGGATAATCAAAGTCTCCGCTATGTGCCCAGTCTTCGATGGAACTGAATATCCCTACTGGAAGAATAAGATGCGCATGCATCTTGAAGCCATTGACATCGACCTATGGTATGTCATCAAGAATGGAGTTCCCAAGGCTGGTGAAGGTGTCACCGCTGCTGATGTCAAGAAGTTTGTTCAACTGGACTCCACTGCCAAGAACATCATCTGTGGTCATCTGACCAAAGGACAGTATGGCCGTGTGAGTGCTTTGGAAACATCTAAGCTAGTCTGGGACTGGCTCTCCAAGGTCAACGAAGGCGTCTCAACCTAGAGAGATCAGAGAATTAGTGTCCTTCGCAACCTCTTCAACCGCTTCAAGAGAAATGACAATGAGAATGTCCAGCTCACGTTTGATCGACTCACTGACATCACAAATGAGCTTCAAGCCCTCGGCGCTACTGAGATCGCCAAGCATGAAGTCGTCAAGACACTCCTGAGATCACTTGACAGCTCGTTTGACACCCTAGCCCTGATGATTCAAGAACGTCCTAACTTCAAGACACTCGATCCGTCTGACATACTTGAGAGGCTCAACACACATGAGTTTCAGCTTTCTGAGAAAAGAGACATCTACGGTCCCAACTATGGGCGAACTCGTGCCTTGAAGGCAAAAGCTGTCTCCTCATTTGAAGAAGAATCCGACAGCAGTTCTGATGATCTTGAAGACATTGGAAAGGAGCTTGCTATGCTTGTGAAGAAGTTCCAAAAATTCACCAAGAAGAAAGGCTTCAGAAAGTCTTCACGATCAAGCTCAAGGAATGATGAAGCTTCTGCTCATGACTACAAGAAGAGAACATGCCACAAGTGCAAGAAACCTGGCCACTACATCTCTGAGTGTCCGCAGTGGGACAATGAGAACAAGAAGAAAAAGAAGAGCAAGGAATATGATTTTGACGACAAGAAGAAGAAGAAATACTCAAAGTATTCTTCCAAGTCTTCCTCAAAGTCTTCATCACACAAGAAGAGCTCATCTGGCAAGGCTCGTGCATTTGTTGGCAAGGAAATGGATTCAAAGGAGGAGTCCGCTTCTGAGGAGGTGGAGGTGGAGTCTGAGGAGGAGTCCGATTCTGGCGTTGCGAGTCTGGCTACAACATACGTTGCCAAGTCCATCTTCAACACTGAAGACAATGACTTCATCACCGACACCGATGCAAATGACAAGGACTACTGCGCTCCCACCTACTGCTTCATGGCATGCGGTGCCAAGGTAAACACACACACTACTCACTATCAAACATCCAGTGAAGATGACTCTGATTGTGGTTCCAAACCCAGCTACAAAACACTTGCTAAAATTGCAACTGAACAACAGAAAGCCATGGAACATATTCAAAAACTATTAGACAAAAGCGATGACCTGTTAGACGCTGAAATGACTCGATCTCAGTCCTTAATTGAAGACATAAAAAATCTTCATGTTAAGTATGAGGAACTTGAAAGTCGTCATGAATCGCTCTCAACAACTCATGAAAAGCTTTCCTATGATTATCTTCAAAGGAAGCAAGATCTTGAGAAATTGAGAGCGGCTCATGATGATCTTCAAAAGGAAAATGAGTCACTTCGCGCCAAACAGATCAGTCCCGCTCAGGAGGGATTTGAACCACCATGTCTTAAATGCATTGAGCGTGAAAATGCTACTTCTGTTCCTGGATGTTCTACTGCTGCTACTATTGCAATATCTTCAACTGTTGATGTGGTAACTAACCCCTCTACTAAGGATACCACTGCTATTGCTGATGAAAATGCAAGGTTGAAGACATTGCTTGAAACAGTGATGTACAAAAGTCTCAAAGGGCATTAGACACTATGTGATGTTCTCAAAAGGCAGATCCTGAACCGAAACCCTAGGGAAGAGGGTCTTGGGTTCGAAAGGAAAATGAATGCTAATGGCTCTTACTGGAAACCTGAGCAGTACCCCAAAACCACATGGGTTGCTGCAAAGGAACCCTCAGTGGATCCATCCACTCTGTCAGGCTTCAATTGTGCTAATCCCATTGTTATTGATGAATCCTTTGATGCAAACTATAAACTGTTTAAGAATCAGAATGGTGAAGTGTTTGCCAGGTATATTAGTACTAACTGCAGGAATGGGCCACCTATGAAGAAAATCTGGGTGCCGAAAAGGTTGTTGGAGAATCTTCCTGTGAATGTCGTCATGACACCACAAGTGAAGAAGACAAACCCGAGACCACAAGCTTCATATGGTCCAAAGGCTTCATACAGACAAAGGACTCACCTGAGTCGCACTAATGCAAATGTTTTGCAGGGAAGCCATACTCAGGCCTATGAATATGAGCGCGTTTCATCAAACCGCCATGTTCATAAGACCAAGAACTACTCTGCTTATTCTTATGAGTACTATTGTCCACCTGCAAGACTTTTTGCTAGGGCTCCAAAGCCAAAATTCTCAGATGCTGCACTTAGACTCATTGCTTCGAAGCCACCCTTGATGATGTGGGTGGCTAAGAAAGCTTAACTCTCTTTTGCAGGGAAAGGTCTCCAGCCGATAATCAAATTCGTCTGAAGCTATTGCTGGGGACCTTAAACATCTTGTAGGGCGCAAGATCAAATGCCCAAATGGTCTTATTATGTATTTTGTTCCCGAGTCGCTTGCTACTTGCCCTATCAGTCCTAACCTCGATCTAAGCTTTCATAATCCACTTGCTCGTCAAATGTTTATGCTTCACAATTCTCTTCGTGAAGCCTATCCCCCTAACTGCACTGCAGGGTACGACACCAGCTGCTTCAGAATGGATTATTGATAGTGGGTGTACTAATCACATGACTGGCAAGCGAAGTCTTCTCATGGACTCAACCTTACGTCCATCTGACAAAAGTCACATCACATTTGCTGACACTAGTAAAAGCAAGGTATTGGGTCTAGGTAGAGTTGCAATCTCAAGGGATCAACACATGGATAAAGTCATGCTTGTTGAATCCCTTGGTTTCAACTTAATGTCTGTCTCAATGCTTTGAGTTTTGAACATGATTGTGATGTTTGGAAAATATCGTTGCCTTGTTCTAATGGAATCTGACAAGTCTCTAGTCTTTGAAGGGTATCGGAAAGATGATTTGTACGTGGTAGATTTCTCAGCAGGACCACAGCTTGCCGTATGTCTTCTAGCAAAAGCTTTTGAATGCTGGCTCTGGCATCGGAGGCTACATGCTGGCATGAGGAACTTGCACACTCTTTCAAGGAAGAAGCATGTCATAGGCATCGAGGGCGTCAAGTTCAAGAAGGATCACTTATGCGGTGCCTGTGAAGCAGGAAAGATGAGAGAGCCAAGCATCCCTCAAAGACAATCATGACAACGACTCAACCCTTCGAACTGCTCCACATGGACCTTTTCGGTCCCACTCATTACTCAACTCTTACTACTACTGCTTGTCCCTATGGCTTTGTCATTGTTGATGATTATTCTAGATATACTTGGGTGCATATAATCCTCTACAAGACTGAAGTGCAGGATGTCTTCAGATGCTTCGCCAATCGAGCCATGAACAACTATGGCGTCAAGATCAAGCACATCAGAAGTGACAATGGCACTGAATTCAAGAACACTGGCCTAGATACTTATCTTGATACTTTGGGCATCACACATGAATTCTCAGCTCCGTACACGCCGCAGTAGAATGGCGTCGTGGAATGCAAGAACAGAACACTTATTGAGATGGACCGGACGATGCTTGATGAATACAAGACTCCAAGAAAGTTCTGGTCTGAAGCCATTGATACTGCATGCCATATCATCAACCATGTTTATCTTCACAAGCTTCTGAACAAGACATCCTATGAGCTCCTTACTGGCAAGAAGCCAAATGTCAGTTACTTCAGAGTATTTGGCGCCAGGTGCTGGATCAAGGATCCACATCACACTTCAAAATTTGCACCGAAAGCACATGAAGGTTTTATGCTTGGATATGGAAAGGATTCACACTCCCACAGAGTCTTCAACCTCTTTCACAGTGATTGAAACTGTGGATGTGTGGTTCGATGAGACTAACGGCTCGCAAAGAGAGCACCTGCCAAATGTGCTAGATGAAGTTCCATCCAGTGAATCAATCAAACTTATGGGAACTGGAGAAATCATACCATCTGAAGCTTAGCCTGAAGAGGAACTTATCATCTCTGCACCTGATCAACCTGAAGACAATGCTCAACCTGAAGACAATCCTTCTAACGATGATGATGATCAGCAAGAGCAAAATCTTCGTCCTGTCCATCCTCGTGTTGCAAATGAAGTATAGATTGAAAGGATAATTGACAGCATCAATGCACCAGGTCCACTCACTCGTTCAAGGGCAACACAACTAGCAAACTTCTGTGGGCACTTCGCATTCGTCTCAATATCCGAACCCAAGAAAGTTGATGAAGCCTTCATGGAAGCTGAATGGATTCAAGCTATGCAAGAAGAGCTTCAACAGTTTGAGCTGAATAATGTATGGGAACTGGTTAAGCTTCCTGATCGTCGCAAGCACAATATAATAGGCACTAAGTGGATATATCGCAACAAGCAAGATGAGCATGGTCAAGTTGTCAGAAACAAAGCTCGTCTCGTTGCTCAAGGATACACTCAAGTTGAAGGGATTGACTTCGATGAAACATTTGCTCCTGTGGCTAGGCTTGAAGCTATACGCATACTGCTGGCCTATGCAAATCATCATAACATTCTTTTGTATCAAATGGATGTGAAGAGCGCTTTTCTCAATGGCAAGATTGAAGAAGAAGTGTATGTTGCACAACCACCTTGCTTTGAAGATCCAAAACATCCTGACATGGTGTACAGGCTCAACAAGGCACTGTATGACCTCAAACAAGCCCCTCGGACTTGGTATGACACACTCAAAGACTTCCTGAAGAGCAAAGGCTTCAAACCTGTCTCTCTCGATCCCACTCTCTTCACGAAGACATATGATGGTGAACTGTTTGTGTGCCAAATATATGTGGATGACATTATCTTCGGCTGCACTAATCAGAAATACAGTGATGAGTTTGGATACGTGATGCAAGAGCAATATCAGATGTCCATGATGGGTGAGCTGAAGTTCTTCCTTGGTCTTCAAATATGTCAGCAACGCAACGACATCTTCATATACCGAGAGAAATACCTCAAAGATTGCCTAAAGAAATTTGGAATGCAAGACTGCAAAGGCTACACGACGCTAATGCTAGCCAAACACCATCTGGGTCCCGACGACAATGGTAAAGAGTTCGATCAAAAGGTATACCGCTCCATGATTGGTTCCTTGCTTTATTTATGTGCATCTAGGCCAGATATCATGCTTAGTGTTTGCATGTGTGCCCGGTTCCAAGCAGCACCAAAGGAATCGCATCACTTAGCTGTGAAGCGAATTCTCAGATATTTGGCTCACACCCCAACACTAGGATTATGGTATCCAAAGGGCTCAGAGTTTGATCTAGTTGGATTCTCGGATGCTGATTATGCTGGTGACAAGGTGGATCGCAAGTCTACATCAGGCACTTGTCATTTTCTGGGATGAGCACTTGTATGTTGGTCTTCAAAGAAGCAGAACTGTGTATCTCTCTCCACTGCTGAATCTGAATACATTGCTGCTGGATCTTGCTGCGCTCAGCTTCTATGGATGAAGCAAACACTCAAAGACTATGGCATTCATCTGAAGCAAGTGCCACTCTACTGCGACAACGAAAGCGCCATCAAGATTGCCAACAACCCAGTTCAGCACTCGAAGACAAAGCACATTGAAATTCGTCATCACTTTCTCAGAGATCATGTTATGAAGGAAGATATTGATATCATTCACGTCAACACTGAAGAGCAATTGGCAGATATCTTCACCAAGCCCTTGGATGAGAAGAGGTTTTGCAAGTTATGGTGTGAGCTAAATATTTTGGAATCCTCAAATGTCCTGTGATCAGGCACACATCCTAACACTTAAGCATGTTGACGACTTAGATGTGCAACACACGAAGTAAAGTATATCTTCAAACAATGAAGACTTACATTCTGAGTGTGAATATATTAATGTGGAATTTGACTTCGGAGCGCCACGATAATTGTGCGCCGTGTCTGGGTCTAATATTTCCTATACGGTGGGTAACGCCACCACCAACATTTTCCCTTTGAAGTGTCTATATCATGGCATTACATTTGCAAAGTCTTCGCATTTTGTTTGTCTTCAATGATTAAAAGTTCTCATGTTTATCTTCGATTTGGTTTCTGTCCTCTACAGCATTCACTTATAGCTATGTCTTCACGATGAATCTTTTGACCTAAGTGAATGTGACCGGACCCTAACCCCTCTATGCTTCTATCTCAAGTCTATCTATCCAAATCATATGCATTCAATTGACACTGTCAAAATGTCTTCTCTACATCCTTGTCAGCAGAAGACACAAAGACAAACATTAATCCGTTTTCAATGCTAAATCCTTTCACCTGAAACCCGAAGAAGTGGGAACGACCACCCGACAATCCTGGTGTGCGTGGGAATGTGGAACAACCTCCGATGTATTGCATGATAGCCACGTGTCCTTCAGATGTGGATCGCCAGGGGCACCTGTCTAATAACACTGTGCCATCCCTATCCCTATAAATACACGCCTCACCACAATCATTATCCTTTCTTCCACTCTCGCACAAACCCTAGCGCCACCACTAGCCCTCGACTACGCTGGCGACAAAGCGCTTCGCTGCCGTGACCTCACTGACGCTGTCTTCACGCCGACCGCGGACATCGTCTTCTCCGCCGTCGCCGTAGGTGTCCTCCGTCGCCAAGTTAGGGCACGGAAGATTCGAACTGCTCGGCCTCCCCTTCCACTCCGTCTAGCAGTTCTACGTGTGGTAAATAAAACCTCCTTTTACGGCCCCTTTGATCCTATAGATTCATCATTTTATACCACAAGCAGTTTCTGTTCACGCAAGTTGAATCTATTTCATACTGCATCTCATAAATATGTCTAGAATGTTCACTTATGCTTCACAAAGTAGTTAGATTCCTCACTTGTACTTATTCGTGGATTCGTACAAATCTGGAACCAACTCTCTATCTATGAGTGAATGTCTTCGCACTATGAGGTCAATGTCTTCTAAGCTGATTTATCTTCAAAATCTTCTGAGAATGCAGATGACCTCTTCCCCTTCCCTCGCACCTTAATGTTGTCACAGGTACATGTCCGTGGGAGAATCCCTTGGTTCTCATAGTCTGCATTCATTTGCAGAATTCTTACAGCATCATATAAATTCTCCTGAAGCCAGTTCTTGTCTGACCAGTAGACGGAAGACTTTGACAGCTTTGAAGCCTTTCAGTTTAAACTTCATGGCACCAGAGAAATCTGCAAGGAAGGGTGGCAGACAGTGTCGTGGCAACACCTCAAGAGATTTGCCTCCTGACCTCTATGAGCTGTACAAGATAGATCTAGAGGAGGACTACAATCAGCGAAAAACTCGAATCCAATGGATTCGAAGATATTGGGCAGAACAGTGGTTCAAGTACAGGTTCGTGACCCAGGAGTATGCTGAGAAGAATGCCATCAAACGACCATGGGGAGACATTCTATACAGAAATCTTCAACCCAGGTCTAGAGCTGAAGCCATTGAACAAGGCTTCTATCCTTGCATGGTCCGTGGACCACAGCCTGCAGATGCAGACCCATCTTCATTACTGTGGTGCCGCGATGATAATCTGTTCAAGCGCAACCTTCAGTTTGCCAGGAACTCGGCCAAAGAGAACAAGAAATCACAAGGCTTAGACTTCAACCCAGGCCCCTCTGCTCCTCGTGCCGATGGCACACGCGAAGCTGAACCCAATCTTGTTGGGCCCTTCTACAACCTAGAAGGTCTCATCACTCATATCATGGTTCAAGGGACAACCGTGGATGAGCCTGCAGACGATGCTGAATCTGATGAAGCACCTACACCACCGAAGCCAAAGAAACTGAAAAAGCCTAAAGATTCAAAGCCTGCTCCTGCACCAAAGGTCTTACAGGTGAAGCCTCTGGCCACTGCACCTCCTGAACACAGTGTGCAGTCTGAAGATTTTTCACGCATATCCAAGCCCTCCAGAGTGAAGATGCCCTTGCAACCCACTAGCTAAGAACTGAATGCTGCTGCTATTCTGCGCAATGATGCCATTGATCTGTCCAGCGACGACGATCTTGGTGATGATGCTCTTGAGCAGCTGGTCAAGAGCAAGCAAGAGGCAGAAATCTTCAATGACCTTCCTCTCTTTGATGTTGAAATCATCAACACCTTCATTGATGAGTGGTTTGACAGCCCAAATGTCTGCTTTGATGATCTTCAGCTTCCGATTGGCCTAAGCGTCGCCTTCCACGGAGCCATTGCTACTGAGATGGCTCTAGCTCAGAAGATTGTTGAACTGAAGCATAAGATTGATTATGAAAAGGCTCAGTTCAAGAAGCACATGGCCAAGCTCAATGTTGAAGACATTCGGAACTTCCAGACCATGATGCATGAGCTTAAGGAAGCATTCTGAACCAAACGCGAAGAAGCCAAAGGTGCTCGTGAGCGCATGAAGGATCTTGCTGCTAAATGTGTCCAAGGATACAATGAGGCTGAAAGCGCAAGGCCTTGGGGCGACCAGGAATCGACCCCAGAATGGCGACCAAGAAGAAGAAGAAGCCAGTTGTGGCAAAACCTGAAGCACCAAGGCATGAAGTACATCCAATTGTCTTCCCAGCTAGTATGACTGGCTCGAAGCCTAAGCTCCCCACAGTGGCTTCTGAAGTGAAGAAAACAAGGGCTGCTGAAGTTGAAGCCAGAAAATGCAAAACCAAAGGCACTACTGATGATGCTCCTCCAACCAAGAAACGCAAAACCAAGAAGCAAGATTGGGCTGCTCCCACAGAGCCCCTTAATGCCGATCCAATCTCAGTGGCTCGTCCTGCGTCTGAAAATCCAGAACGACAAGTGGTAATTCATGAGCCTGCTTCACCAGAGGCTCCTGAAGCTGAAGACAATCCAGCTATTGACCCCACCGCAGCTGAAGACATTGGTCCTCACGACAATGTTGAAGATGATGAAGTCCTTCCTCAGATCGAGCACCAATTGGTATCATCTCCTGTGCTCATGCATAACAAACTCATCAGCATTGGTCGTCCTCTGACGCCAACCGCTCAGGATGCATCGTGGGCTGATCACCCACAACGACAAGACACTCCAAGCTCTCCCCAACCGCAAGCCACCCCACCAGTGCAAGAAGATGATGACTTCGAGCCCAGCGCACTCCATCTCCACAAGCGTCGCCAGCATTACGCAGGCTTCGCAAAGGACCAAGGCCCCAAGTCACTCCCACTATGCACGTGTCTGAGTCCGAAGCCAAAATGACTGAAGATATTCCGGCTGCATCAGCCGATGAAGAAGAAGCACCAAGAATTGAAAGAGTTGCTACACCCCCGTCCCACCAAGATATTGTTCTCGAGGAGAACGTGTCCGACCCTCCAGCTCCTGAAGTGGAGGTTAACAACCCTGAGGCGACCACCAACCTCACCGCTGAAGCCAATGACATCGTCATGGCTGAAGCTAATACGGTGCCTGAAGCTACTGCGATGCCAGAAGTTCAAGTATTTGAAGCCACTGCTGCACCCGAAGTCAATGTTGAAGCACCTGAGGTACAAGCACCTGAACCCAATGTGGCCCCTGAAGCCCATGAAGACAATGCCAATGCTCCTGTTCCCCCTCCAAGACCTCATATAATTGAGCTGGCATTTGATCATGGTCAGCCTGTTATGGTCCGCTGGCCCGTTCTGGTTCCTCCACCTGCTGCGGGTCCACAATTTGAGTATCATGTCGAGCACAGACCTCAAGTCCAAAAGCCCAAGCCAAGACTTCCACGATTCCCAGGCACTGCCACTTCTCCTGGGGTCTTCAATGTGAATGGCTTTGTGGCACATAACACCTTCTTCAACAGCTCCAAGAACCCTTATACTAGACCTCACATTTCATCAGATCGGTTCTGGAGCTATCAGCAGCGTAGCTACTATTCATGCGTCCTATACAATCAAGAGCGCATATTTCCACATATGCGCCTCGACTCTGAAGCTATAGCTGGCCTGCCCTGCCTTGAAGAAGCGTTGGATTGCTTCAGAGATGCTGGACTAATGCCGTTTGTCACAGATAAGGAGCACTGGAATGAAGAGCTTCTGCTACAGTTCTATGCAACTCTCCACATTCGAGGCTACAACAGGGATCCAAAGACTTGGGTCCTTAAGTGGATGACAGGCAATGTCCATCATGAAGCTAAAGCTCTTGATATCATTGAGCTCACAGGCCTGCCCACTCCTGGTGAATACTATGAACCAGGTTGTCAACAACACCAAAATGCCTTGGAAAGCATCTTTCAGAAGCCAGAACCCAACATGAGTCAAATGCTGAGCATGATGAAGCCTCTTCCTCATGACGCTGAATACCCATCTGAGTTCTTTGTTGAAGACCTAGAGTACCTGCCTCACACCATTTACCATATCATCAGGAAGACTCTATGGCCTGTCAAAGGACATTCATCTGCAGCGAAGCTTGAAGGAGCAATGAAGACTTTGGTTTTCTATATCTTCAATGGCATCATCTTTAATGCTCAAGACTTCTTTATCAGGCAGTTGGCTGCATCTAGCTCCGACATCTTTGGATTGAAATTCTATGCTCCATGGGTCATGCGTCTTATCAAGCGTCACTCCGCCTTCAACTATTAGCCATCTGCACGCAATCATCTCATATTCTTGCCAAAGGTTGATCTGTCAGTTGAAGCTATTTACCCAGAGCCGGCTAAGGAACCCCTTTATCTTCACAATGTTGATCACCAAAGCTTCACCCAGCCTATTGAAGGAGTTCCAGCAGTTTCTCGTGTTTATCCTCTTGCTGGTAACACACGTGCCCCTCGCGCTCAGACTGACGCCACTGGTAGCACCATTGCACAAAGGCCTCGAAGACGGTCTCGTGTCCTAAATGACCGAGAGCTTCTCGTCGCGCGGCATCAGAAACAGGACAAACATCACGACTGGCTTAAGCGTCAAATGCAAAGCCTCTTGGTGGATGTCAACCGCATTCGCAATCTTGCCACCAAGAATGCCTTTGTCACTCATGAAACCTGTCAGAGGTCCTGGAAGAGTTTGACCTTACTTAGTGCTGAAGCTGATCTGCAAGACGATGGCTTCACCGAGCGGTTCAAGTTTGACTCAACTCCTCCCAGAAATGCTCACTTGTGTCGGACTCCCTCACTTGAAGACTCTGACTACTCGTCCTCAGCTGCGACAGTGAATGCCAGAGCATCGATGACCAAGATGATGCAACTTCACCTCCTCCAACCTCAGCGCGTGTCGACACTGCACCAAGTTCTTCTGCACCACCGGACCTCAACGACGACCCTACTGCCTCACCTGCACCTCATGGGAACGAGTAGCCACTCTATGTCTTCAAACCTTTTTGGTCCTCACTAACAAAAGGGGGAGAAGCATATGAGTTGATAGTCTTGTATGGGTGGATGCTTTACTTTTTGCTACTTTTGCCAAGTGCTTACAACTCTCGTTTTCGATACATTTGGTTCTTTGAGTTGTAACACTTAAACTCGATGGTTGTCTGATACTTATTTGCTATTCTGTGATGTGATGACAAATTCCACATGTGCGACGATAAATTCCGCACTTAGATCATTTTGCAGACGTCCATTTTCCATTATGCATGTCAGTATCTTCGTTACATCATATCATGTATGATGAATTGTCATCATAGGTTGAAGAGGATCTCCACAAGTACAACCTGCCATGTGCATTTGCATTCCAAAAGCAAATTACTTATATGCACATCTTCAGGGGGAGCCCTTGCAACTTATGAAGACAATACCCTATCCTTTACAATTTCACATATTTTATTCCCCGTTGAAAACTTCAACCAGTTTGTCATCAATCACCAAAAGGGGGAGATTGTAAGTGCATCTAGTGCCACCCCTAGTTGGTTTTTGGAGTATTAACGACAAACCTGGTTGAGGGACTAATGTGTTTGTGAGAATTGCAGGATAACACAGGTAGAAGTCCCTCATTGATTCGATTTTCCTACCAGAGATGACCCCTAAAAATGTATGAAGACATTGAAGTCAAAGGTGGGATGTGAAGACATTCACATTGAAATCTATGACAAGAGAAGACAACATGTGAAGACTATGGAGCGCGAAGACTTAGTTGTTTCGTCATTCTTTTTCTTCTTTGTTGAGTCATAGGAACCACCGTACTGTTAAGTGGGGTCCAAGTGAACCAGTCAGAATGACTGAAGTGATGCTTAACCAAAATCCTATGTCTTCGAGCAAAGACAATGAGAGCAAATCTTATTCAGAGCTGGGTAAGTCGGCTTTGCTTGTAGCTCAAGTAAAGTTGCCGTGTGTGTTTGAAATCTGACCGTTGGAACACGTGTCAGTTCCTTAGTGACCCAGGGTCATTTCGGACAAATCAGGTCGGGTTGCCGAGTGGCTATAAATAGCCCACCCCTACAACCATAAACGGTTGGCTACTCAGAGTTAGTGTACGACTTTTGTCGTTTGAGAGCAACCCACCTCGAAGCCTTTGAGAGAGAGAATTCCTTGCGAGGAAAAAGCCCTAAACACCCAGAGCCAAAGAGTGTTAGGCATCACTTCAGTCTTCCTGTCTGTGTGATCTGAAGACTTATTACACTTGAGGATTGTGAATCCTCCAGCCGGTTAGGCGTCGCGTTCTGAGCATCCAAGAGTCATTGTGGATCGCTGGTGAATGAAGTTTGTGAAGGTTTGGAAGTCTACCTTGAAGACTTACCTGAGTGATTGGGCGAGGACTGGGTGTCCTTAGCTCAAGGGGAATAAGGTGAAGACACGGTCTTCTGAGTTGAATCTCAGCCTCCCTAACAAGACGTACAGTTGTCACAGCAACTGGAACTAGTCCAACAAATCATTGTCTTCAACGAGTCACTGGTTTCATCCTTCCCATTCCTTTACTTACTGTTGGCTCTAGTGAAGTCATTGTATGATAGCATTATCTTTTGTCTTCACTAAGTGACCACTTGTTCGGACTGGCTTCACACTATCTTCCTACCTGATCTATACTGCCTAGCTACTATTAGTCATTGTGCTTTCACTTCATTGAATACTTGACTATGGCTTGCTTACGGTAGTCTACCTTCCGCTGCATGATAATAGGTTTATTTCTATCGTTTGTCTTTGAAACTTTCATGTTTTGAAGACTTTCGTAAAAATCGCCTATTCACCCCCTCTAGTTGATCACTAGCACTTTCAAAAGTGATTAAGAAAAACTTTTACAAACTCTGTTTGCTCTTGTTGTTGTAAATATGTAAAGCCAGCATTCAAGTTTTCAGCAAAGATTATGACTAACCACATTCACAATAACGCTTAGGTCTCAAGTTTACTCATATCAATGGCATAATCAACTAGCGAGCAATACTAATAAATCTCGGATGACAACACTTTCTCAAAATAATCATAATATAATATAACAAGATGGTATCTCTCTAGCCCTTTCTGAGACCGCAAAACATAAATGCAGAGCACCTTTAAAGACCAAGGACCGACTAGACATTGTAATTCATGGTAAAAGAGATCCAGTCAAGTCATACTCAATGTAAACTAATAGTAATGAATGCAAATGACAGCGGTGCTCTCCAACTGGTGCTTTTTAATAAGAGGATGATGACTCAGCATAAAAGTAAATAGATAGGCCCTTCATAGAGGGAAGCAGGGATTTGTAGAGGTGCCAGAGCTCGGTTTTGAAATAGAGGTGAATAATATTTGAGCGGTATACTTTCATTGTCAGCATAACAACCAAGAGATGGCGATATGTTCCATGCTACACACATTATAGGCAGTTCCCAAACAGAATGGTAAAGTTTATACTCCCCCTTCGACCAACAAGCATCAATCCATGGCTTGCTCGAAACAACGAGTGCCTCCAACTAACAAGAGTCCCAGGGGGAGTTCTGTTTGCAATTATTTTGATTTAGTTTGCATAAAGCATGGGATTGGGCATCCCGGTGACCAGCCACTTTCGAGTATGGAAGATATAGACAACCCTAGTTGATACATGAGCTATTCGAGTATACAAAACAGGATATTTATTTAAAGGTTTAGAGTTTGGCACATACAAATTTACTTGGAACGGCAGGTAGATACCGTATATAGGTAGGTATGGTGGACTCATATGGAATAACTTTGGGGTTTATGGAGTTGGATGCACAAGCAGTATTCCCGCTTAGTACAGGTGAAGGCTAGCAAAAGACTGGGAAACGACCAGCTAGAGAGCGACAATAGTCATGAACATGCATTAAAATTAATCAACACCGAATGCAAGCATGAGTAGGACATAATCCACCATGAACATAAATATCGTGAAGGCTATGTTGATTTTGTTTCAACTACATGCGTGAACATGCGCCAAGTCAAGTCACTTAAATCATTCAGAGGAGGATACCACCCTATCATACCACATCACAACCATTTTAATAGCATGTCGGCATGCAAGGTAAACCATTATAATCTCCTAGCTAATCAAGCATGGCACAAGAAACTATGATCTCTAGTTGTCATTGCAAACATGTTTATTCATAATAGGCTGAATCAGGAACGATGAGCTAATCATATTTACAAAAACAAGAGAGGTCGAGTTCATACCAGCTTTTCTCATCTCAATAAGTTCATCATATAATCATCATTATTGCCTTTCACTTGCACGACCGAATGATGTGAATAATAATAATAGTGCACGTGCATTGGACTAAGCTGGAATCTGCAAGCATTCAATAAACAGGAGAAGACAAGGCAATATGGGCTCTTTTGCCAGATCAACAATAATGCATATAAGAGCCACTTCAAAAATTTAATCATGGTCTTCTCCTATCGTCCCCCAAAGAAAAGAAAAGAAATAAAACTATTTACACGGGAGAGCTCCCAACAAGCAAAAGAAGAACAGGAAATCTTTTTGGGTTTTCTTTTTAATTACTACTACAAGCATGGAGAGTAAACTAATTAAAGGCTACAACTATTTTTTTTGGTTTTTCTTAAGGTTTATCAAACACACAAGAAGAAATCACAAAAAAGGAAATAAACTAGCATGGATGATACAATGAAAAAGTATGAGCACCGACATCTAGCAATGAGTGTGTGAACATAAATGTAATGTCGGTGAGAAATACGTACTCCCCCAAGCTTAGGCTTTTGTCCTAAGTTGGTCTATGGCCACGGCTGGCCTGGCGGATATCCATAATAGTAGTTGGGGTCGTACTGCGATGAAGAAGACTTCGATTGCCAGTGGTTGGCAATCATCTCTATATCCCACTGGTAATTAGACTGTCGTGGAGGATCAACTTGTGGTTCCGGCTCAGGCTCTGTGGCTGATTTAGGGTTCCGATAGGCGTGAATAGCCTCTAACGGAACAAGGTACTGGCCTACAGATAAATCAAACAAGGAAGGAGCAGGCAAGGTAATAGTCTCAGGATGGTGTTTATCAAAGAACAATTTGTATTTAAGCTCTCCTTCTCTATTCTTAAAAATAAAATCATGTGCCACCATACTCTTATAATCTAAATAAACACAAGGCAACACCTTTTCTTCCTTCTCATAATGCCTAATAGGTATATTAAAATGTGTAGCTAGGCATGAGGCATAGATGCCTCCAAAGATGGGGCCCTTTGTACGGTTCAGACTTAACCGTTTAGCAATAATGCCGCCCATACTAACAGAGTTATCACTGAATAAACCATGGAGCAAAATAATAATATCAGGAACACTAAGGTTTCCATAGTTTCCGCGACCAATTAAGCAACGACTAGCAAATAATGCAAAATAGCGTAAAACAGGAAATTGTATGCTAGTGATTCGTGCATCGGAAACCTTCCTTGTTTCCCCTACAGTGATGATATCAATAAACCCATCCACATCACTGCGATGTGGTTCCTCTATCATTCCCTCGAAAGGGACCAAACAAACCCGACAAAAATCATAAAGTGACATCTCCTTATGCTCATCATATAAATGAAACTCCACCGTAGGTGGTGAGCTCCTAGAATGGAAATGAAAGTTTTGCACAAAGATATTTGTGAGTAAGAGATACTGATCGCGTTGGTCGTGGAGGAAAGCGGTGAGGCCTGCATTCTTAGCCAATTCATAAAAATCTTCATAAATCCCGGCTGCTCTCAAGAAATCATCGGAAGGCCATTCACACGAACGAACCTCCGTGGTGCGAGGTAGATTATACTTGGGCTTCGGCACCTTTTCCTTCGAGCTTCGGCTCGATGAGCCCCTCAAAAGTCTCTTCATTATTTTCTAAAAAATTCTGAAATTCTTAGTAACTTCAAGATAAAAGTAAACCAAACTCAATAATATTGATAGCAACTACTCCTACAAGTGCCTAGAGCCTATATCATGCATCAAAACTACTTTTGACCATATAAATTTGACATGCAAGCTCAAGAACACGGTCACATAAGCAGCAAAAATTTGCAATGAATAAAGCACTAGAACAAAAACTAATTGGACCAATGGAGGAGTCACATACCAAGGAACAATCTCCCCAAGTAGTTTTGTGAGAGGTGCTTTGAGCAAGGAGATCGAAAATGGCAGCAAGATGAGCTAGAACTCGGGTATGAACTGGATATTCGTGTTTGGGGGAGGAAGAAGAAGTGTGTGGGTGCAGGAATAAGTGGAGGAGGGCCACCGTGGGCCCACGAGGCAGGGGGCGCGCCCAGGGGAGTAGGGCGCGCCCTCCACCCTCGTGGGCAGGTGGGTGACCCCCTGCTGTGTTCTCAGTGCCAAATATTCTAAAATATTCCAGAAAAATCATATTTAAATTTCAGGGCATTTGGAGAACTTTTATTTTCGGGGTATTTTTATATTGCACGGATAATCAGATAACAAACAGGAAAATATTATTTTTATTTTATTTAATATAAATAACAGGAATTAAAAGGAGGGTACAGAAGGTTGTGCCTACTAGTTTCATCCATCTCATGATCATCAAAAGGAATCCACTAACAAGGTTGATCAAGTTTTGTTAACGAACTCATTCCGAATAACATGGAACCGGAGAAATTTCGAATAGTACTATGTTACCTCAACGGGGATATGCACATCCCCAATAATAAGAATATCATATTTCTTCTTGATAGTAGGAAGAGGAAATTCAAAACCTCCAAATATAATCGATGGAATTTTTCCAATAGAGTTGATACTATGAACTTGAGGTTGTTTCCTCGAAAAGTGTACCGTATGCTCATTACCATTAACATGAAAAGTGACATTGCCTTTAGTGCAATCAATAACAGCCCTTGCAGTATTCAAAAAGGGTCTTCCAAGAATAATAGACATACTATCGTCCTCGGGAATATCAAGAATAACAAAGTCCGTTAAAATAGTAACATTTGCAACTACAACAGGCACATCCTCATAAATACCGACAGGTATAGCAGTTGATTTATCAGCCATTTGCAAATAATGTTCAGTAGGTGTCAACTTATTCAAATCAAGTCTACGATATAAAGAGAGAGGCATAACACTAACACCGGCTCCAAGATCACATAAAGCAGTTTTAATATAGTTTCTTTTAATGGAGCATGGTATAGTTGGTACACCGGGATCTCCAAGTTTCTTTGGTATTCCACCCTTAAAAGTATAATTAGCAAGCATGGTGGAAATTTCAGCTTTCGGTATCTTTCTCTTATTTGTAACAATATCTTTCATATACTTAGAATAAGGACTCATTTTGAGCATATCAGTTAATCGCATATGCAAAAAGATAGGTCTAATCATTTCAGCAAAGCGCTCAAAATCCTCATCATCCCTTTTCTTGGATGGGTTGGGAGGAAAAGGCATGGGTGTCTGAACCCACGGTTCCATTTCTTTACCGTGTTTCCTAGCAACAAAGTCTTTCTTATCATAACGTTGATTCTTTGATTGTGGGTTATCAAGATCAACATCAGGTTCAATTTCTATATCATTATCATTACTAGGTTGGGCATCATCATGAACATTATTATTGACATTATCACTAGTTTCAGGTTCATTACCAGATTGTGGTTCAGCATCAGAGATAGAGATATCATTTGGATTCTCAGGTGTTTCAACAATAGGTTCACTAGAAGCATGCAAAGTCCTATCATTTTTCTTTTTCTTCCTTTTAGAAGGACTGGGTGCATCAACATTATTTCTCTGCGAATCTTGCTGAATTCTCTTTGGATGGCCTTCAGGATACAAAGGTTCCTGAGTCATTTTACCACCTCTAGTCATAACTCTAACAACATTATCATTATTCTTACTATTCAATTCATTGAGCAAATCATTTTGAGCTTTAAGTACTTGTTCTACTTGAGTGGTAACCATAGAAGCATGTTTACTAATAAGTTTAAGTTCACCTTTGACATTAGCCATATAATCACCCAAGTGTTCAAGCATATTTGAATTGTATTTCAATTGTCTACCAAAATAAGCATTAAAGTTTTCTTGTTTAACAATGAAATTGTCAAACTCATCTAAGCATTGTCTAGCAGACTTATAACGAGGGATATCACCTTCATCAAATCTATAAAGAGAATTTACCTTTACTACCTGTGTCGGGTTATCAATACCATCTACTTCCTTAATAGGTGATGGATCAAGATCATATGTTTCTTCAACAAGCAGCAAATTAAGACCATGTATTTCTTCAATAGGAGGTAAATTCTTAACATCTTCTGCTTTAATACCTTTTTCTTTCATAGATTTCTTTGCCTCTTGCATATCTTCAGGACTGAGAAATAGAATACCCCTCTTCTTCGGAGTTGGTTTAGGAACAGGCTCAGGAATTGGCTCCGGAGGTGTCCAATTATTTTCATTTGTCAACATATTATTCAATAGAATTTCAGTTTCATCCGGTGTTCTTTCCCTGAAAATAGAACCAGCACAACTATCCAGGTAATCTCTGGAGGCATCGGTTAGTCCATTATAAAAGATATCAAGTATTTCATTTTTCTTAAGAGGATGATCAGGCAAAGCATTAAGTAACTTGAGAAGCCTCCCCAAGCTTGTGGGAGACTCTATTCTTCAATTTGCACAAAATTATATATATCCCTTAAAGCAGCTTGTTTCTTATGAGCAGGGAAATATTTAGCAGAGAAGTAATAAATCATATCCTGGGGACTACGCACACAACCAGGATCAAGAGAATTAAACCATATCTTAGCATCACCCTTTAATGAGAACGGAAATATTTGAAGGATATAAAAGTAGCGAGTTCTCTCATCTTTAGTGAACAGGGTGGCAATATCATTTAATTTAGTAAGATGTGCTACAACAGTTTCAGATTCATAGCCATGAAAAGGATCAGATTCAACCAAAGTAATTATATCAGGATCAACAGAGAATTCATAATCCTTATCAGTAACACATATAGGTGAAGTAGCAAAAGCAGGGTCAGGTTTCATTCTAGCATTTATAGATTGCTGATTCCATTTAGCTAATAACCTCATGAGTTCGTATCTATCTTTGCAAGCTAAAATAGCTAAAGAAGCTTCTTTATCAAAAACATAACCCTTAGGAATAACAGGCAAGTCTTCATCATCACTTTCATCAGTATTATCAGATTCAATATTTTCATTCTCTCTAGCCCTAGTGAGGGAGTCCTGGATTAGGGGGTTTCCGGATGGCCGGACTATACCTTCAGCCCGACTCCTGGACTATGAAGATACGAGATTGAAGACTTCGTCCCGTGTCCGGAAGGGACTTTCCTTGGCATGGAAGGCAAGCTTGGCGATACGGATATGCAGATCTCCTACCATTGTAACCGACTTTGTGTAAACCTAACCCTCTCCGGTGTCTATATAAATCGAAGGGTTTTAGTCCGTAGGACAACATACCCAACAACAATCATACCATACGCTAGATTCTAGGGTTTAGCCTCTCCGATCTCATGGTAGATCTACTCTTGTACTACCCATATCATCAATATTAATCAAGCAGGACGTAGGGTTTTACCTCCATCAAGAGGGCCCGAACCTGGGTAAAACTTCGTGTCCCTTGCCTCCTGTTACCATCCGGCCTAGACGCACAGTTCGGGACCCCCTACCCGAGATCCGCCGGTTTTGACACCAACATTGGTGCTTTCATTGAGAGTTCCTCTATGTCGTCGCCGTCAGGCTCGATGGCTCCAACGATCATCAATAGCGATGCAGTCCAGGGTGAGACCTTCCTCCCCGGACAGATCTTCGCTTTCGGTGGCTTCGCACTGCGGGCCAATTCACTTGTCCATCTAGAGCGGATCGAAAGCTATGCCCCTGGCCGTCAGGTCAGATTTGGAAGCTTAAACTACACGGCTGACATCCGCGGGGACTCGATCTTCGACGGATTCGAGCCACTGCCGAGCGCGCTGCACTGTCATGACGAGCATGATCTAGCTCTGCCGCCTAACAGTGCCCTGAAGGCCGCACCCACATCAGCTTCGACCCTTAATTCGGAGCCAACTGCGCCGATCGAGGATGGGTGGTTGGACGCCGCCTCGGGGGCTGCGATCCTAACGGCGATCGAGCCGAACACCAGCCCCGCACTCCGCGAGACTCATGATTCCAAGGAGCCGGACTCCTTTCCGGACTCCGAACCATTCGCGCCTCTGCCGATCGAATCCGATTGGGCACTGATCATGGAGTTTACTGCCACGGACATCTTTCAGCACTCGCCCTTTGGCGATATTATAAAATCACTAAAGTCTCTCTCTTTATCAGGAGAGCCCTGGCCGGACTAGGGTCAGCGAGATTGGGATACGGATGATGAAGAAATTCAAAGCCCACCCACCACCCACTTTGTAGCCACTGTCGACGATTTAACCGACATGCTCGACTTCGACTCCGAAGACATCGACGGTATGGACGTCGATGAAGGAGACGATGACGAACCAGCGCCTATTGGGCCCTAGAGTGCCACCTCGTCATATGACGTATACATGGTGGACACACCAAAAGATGACGACGAGGAGCGGAAGGACGCACCGAAGGCTTGTTCCCTCGAAAAGCAGTCAAAGCGGTGACGCAAGCGCCGCCCCAAATCCCGCCTCGACAGAAATAGCGATCACACCGACCCAGCGCTGGAGTAGGGCGAACCACTGCCGGACAACGGCAATCCGGATAATCAAACCGAACAAACAAATCCTATCAAGGATAATGGCCCGGACGACATAACGCGGGACATACACCCGGAGCAGCGGACTGCCGGTAAAAGGCTTGTTGCCACCGCGAGGAGTCTAAAAAAGCAGAAGCAAAGGCTCAAGGCTGCACAAGACACACTCCACATCAGATGGAGTAAAATACTCAACACAGCAGGGATGTACGGCGACAATCGCCCCTCCAAGAGCTACCCAAAGCAGAAGCTGCTACCTGAATTCGATGAGGAGGCCTCAGACCCCCCACAACCAAATATCAAAGCAGCCACCTGGTTGGATATGACCCCTCTACCAACACAGAGCGGCATACAACGCCGCTCACAATACAATACGCGACCCATGCGAGGGCTCGCACCCAAAGGACGGCGCAACAAGATCCATCTACGGACCACGCAAGCGCGCCCCAACATACAATGCAACACAACAAACATCCGAACAACGTGGTACACCCAGCTACAGGGGTGCCGCACACCCCCTATGCTTCACCGATGAGGTGTTGGACCATGAATTTCCAGAGGGATTCAAGCCCGTAAACATAGAGGCATACGACGGAACAACAGACCCTGGGGTCTGGATTGAGGACTACATCCTTCACATCCATATGGCTCGAGGAGATGATCTCCACGCCATCAAGTACTTACCCCTGAAGCTCAAAGGGCCAGCTCATCACTGGCTCAAAGGCCTCCACGAAAGCTCCATTGGAAGTTGGGAAGAGCTCGAAGACGCCTTTCAGGCAAAATTTCAAGGGACTTATGTCCAACCTCCGGATGCGGATGATTTGAGTCATATAACTCAACAGCCCGGAGAGTCGGCCCGAAAGCTTTGGAACATGTTTCTTACTAAAAAGAACCAGATTGTCGACTGTCTGGACGCCGAAGCCTTGGCAGCTTTCAAGCATAGCGTCCGCGACGAATGGCTCACCAGACACCTCGGCCAAAATAAGCCGAGAACGATGGCCGCATTAACAAACCTCATGACCCGCTTTTGCGCGGGTGAGGACAGCTGGCTAGCCAGATGCAGCACCAGCGACCCCAGTACATCTAAAAGTTAGAGATGGAAACGAGAAATCACGGTGCAACAGCAATAACAAATGCTGGAATAAAGAAGACAACACGAAGGGCGTGGCAGTAAATGCCGGATTCAAAAGCTCTCGGCCAGGTCAAAAGCCGCCCCCTAAAGGAACCAGGGATGAACTGTCCAGCCTCAACAAAATTCTGGACCAAGTATGTCAGATCCATAGTACCCCTGGTAAACCTGCTAATCATACCCACAGAGAATGCTGGGTCTTGAAGCAGTCCGGCAAGCTCAACGCCGTACACAAGGGGGAGGATACACCAAGTGAAGACGAGGACGAGCCCCGCAAGCAAGACACGGGGGAACAAAAGAAATTTCCACTAGAAGTCAAAACAGTAAATGTGTTACACGTGATCAAGGACAATGCGACACTCCCAGGAAAATATACCCAAGTGCTTGTCACCGTGAAGTCCTGCCACTGGTCGTCTCAACCGATCACTTTCGACCATCGTGATTACTCAGCAAGTATCCGACACGCAGGATGGGTTGCCCCAGTATTAGACCCAGTAATTGGCGGATATCACTTCACAAGAGTCTTGATGGACGGCGACAGTAGCCTAAACCTAATATATCAGGATACAATCCGCGGGATGGGGTTAGACCCAACACAAATTCGCCACAGGAATACTACCTTTAAAAGAGTAACGCCAGGCCCAGGGGCTCGTTGTACGGGCTCCCTCCTACTACAAGTTATATTCGGCTCCCCCGATAACTTCCGTCGCGAGAATCTAACTTTCCACATCGCTCCGTTTCAAAGTGGCTATCAAGCACTGCTCGGACGTGAAGCTTTCGCTCGCTTTAATGCAATACCACACTACGCCTCCCTCACACTCAAGATGCCCGGTCCACGTGGCATCATTTCAGTGCACGGAAATATCAAGCAATCTCTGCGCGCCGAAGAGAGTGAGGCTGCCTTGGCAGCCGCACACTAAAGGCGCCCGGACCAGCGAAAGCATCCAATAGGTCGTCAAGACCTCAGACATAACTAATCGAGTCCGGCGCCGCTACTTATACCGAATAAATAGTCACACCCCTATTTGTCAATACAAGGGGCTCAACGCGCGCAGACACGTGGCAGTTTCTTCTCATCTTGAATTATACATGGTTTCTTTAAAAAAACTATCTTTTTGCATGACAACTTTTTCACCTAAACACCTCTCTTTTACAGACGATCATCGTGCTACACCCGTCCAGGATACGGCACAATGGAGACACAGGCGCAGACGTGCAGCAGGGACCCGCTCCAAGAATTCTTTTTAGATTAAGACCCTGCGTAAACCTTTTTTACTGTCTCTTGTTGATACATATCCACCGTTCAGAAGGATGCTGATGTCTTGGCATGTGGCCATGCCAGAACAATGCACGTACCTGGACACAAGGGGCTTCTTACAAAGGCCATTATTTGGGCCCGGTTTATACCACAAAGACCGAATACCTTAGGGAGTGTTCGGCGTCGCGAGTTTGGCCCTATATGCATCAGCTCCGAATCATTGTCTTTGGTCAAATGTTGGGTTTGCCTGGCTCCTTTGTTTTGGTGCCTTACGTTCCGCTTTACCGGCTAAGGTAGCACCAGGAGAACTACTACGATTGTGCCCTGGTTCATCCGGACGAGCACCTCAGTAGAGAAAGCCGAAAACTAATTGTCATGATATAGCGTGAGACTGGTCAACCACTCGATGACCTGTGGGAATGTTAGAATTCCTCCGCCTTAACGAAGGGCCGTTTTCTGGCCAGGCATGTATGCACCCCGGGATCGGGAGAGTGCGGAGCCACCAGGGGCTATCTAGTAGCCCCACTGTCAAACTCCTATGGCTAAGTGAAAGTATTAAAGCATTATAGTCCGGTTGCCTCGCTCGCTCCGCTATCACCTCCTTAATAGGACCAAGACGTTGGGTTAAGTGTGAACGCGTGTTTTTGCGAGCACCTCCGCATTATATGCGTGGGGGTTGAAGCCGACGACTGCAATCTTTCAGGTTATACACATGTATACATAAACGGCCGCCCAGGAGGCATCATATTACTTTCAGGCAAAAGTATAAAAATAGCCTTATAAAAATTTATAAAAGCATTTCACTTACAATGAGATTACATATCACTCAAACATAATATTTTTTTGAGCACTGGGTCTCTATCAAACGAGCACCCTCAAGAACTTCTTCAAAGTAGTGCTCAGCAGCCCTTCGACCTATGGCCAAATCCCGCGCTGCAACAGTGGTAGCATCCATCTCCGCCCAGTATGCTTTAACACGGGCAAAGGCCATCCGTGCGCCCTCTATGCACGCCGACCTCTTCATCGCATTAATGCGTGGCACCACGTCAAGGAACTGCTGCACCAAGCTGAAATAGTTGTTCGGTTTTGACCTTTCCGGCCATAGCTGATCCACAACTGACCTCATGGAGAGTCCGGACAACCTATTTAGTTCGGCCCATTCGGCTAATTGGTCAGTCAATGAAAGCGGACGCTCGGGAGAATGGAATTATCTCCAAAACAGCCGGTCTACTTCACGGTCCGTCTGACCCTGGAAGTACTTGGCCGCATCGGCAGCGCTCGCGGCCAAATCCATATACACATCCTCCGAACTCCACAGACGATCCAGAGGGGCATACCGTGGATCTCCGAACTTCCTCCGCAACATAAAGGATTTCCCAGCTACAATATCCCCGGCTTCCCGCAGCTCCTCCTTCTTCGCCCTCATAGCAGAGCGGAGGTCTTTTCTCGTCGCAACAGCCTTCTTAAGGTCCGATGCCTTCGCTTGGTTTTCCTTTTCAAGAACCCGACAATGGTCGGCGGTGGCTTTTAATTCTATGGCCATCTTGGCCATCTTGTCTCGGCTCTCGCCATGCGCGGCCTTCTCGGCTTGCAACTCTTCGGCCGCCTTCAAAGCAGCCGCATTACCCAACCTCGCTTGTTCCTTGGCTCGTGCAAGTTCTGCCCGCAAGGCTTCAACAGTGGCAGCCCCATCTGTAGTCACAACATATTAAAGATACTGGCATCATGCTGCTCTTCCTATGTGGCGTTTACCAGATAATGACACTTACCCTATGCCTCATCAAGCCTTTTGTTAACAAGCTCGATGTCGGCGTCCGCCGCATCCAACTGCCGTTCTAAATGGGCAAACTCGCTAGTCCGGCTAGCCACCGGAGCTTCCATCACCTGCACATAGAGGCAGTATGGTTATTACCTGGGAATATGATCCTCTGTTCGTCGTTGTTTCCGATGACAACCAGAGTCTCAGGGGCTACTATCTACAGAGGGCACACCTAGCATGTGCAGGACTATCATACATTCTTTTATGTACCTCAAAGCCTGTCAGTAGACTCATAAAAGCTTCATGCAATCCGCTTTCGGCGGACGAGATTATCTCCATCACTGTATTCATCAGCACACGGTGTTCGTCTGAGATGGCCGCTCGCCCCACTAACTCCCTCAGAACATCCGATCGCACACTAGATGGTGCCGGACTCTTTTGTCTGCTCTCTTCGGGAGCCGGACACTGGGAGCTTTGGGGGTCAATGGGATTATCTTCTGGCCTCACCAGACTCGGAGAGGCCCTCCGCGACGACACTTCAGGGTCGCCCTCTTCCGGAGTGGAGGAGTCTGGAGGAGGCGTTTCGCTCTCCATCATCTCTAGAAGAAGATCCCCCGAAGACGAGCTCATTTGAGAGGGGCTAAGGCCTGAACTGCAAAGATATATGCGGTGGTTATTTTCTCAGAAGAAAAAGATGGCATATCTATACTATTAAAGTATTTCGGGTCACTTACGACTCGCGGGAGAATTGATCCCCCCATGGACTTTGTGCGGCAACAGCGCCCCCCAAGATAGGACCCTCTGTGGGAGACTTCTTCTCCCGTTTGGAAGCTTCGGCTTCCGAATCCCCGGGCGCAGTCCTTTTCCTCTTCTGGTCGTCTTCCTTCACAGGGACACTCGCTCCCTCGGTTAGAATGGGCAGCGTTGGGGGCCCGCGTCCGCCCGTATTATCCTCCACAGTATCTTCCTTCAAGGGCTCCGGGCAAGGTGCGGTCTGGAGCATCTTTTCCAGCACCGGATTTTCCAAACCCTCAGGGAGGGGGGCCGAACACCGAATCAACTTCGCCTTTGTTAGCCAGTCCTGGTCAAAAAGCGAACTCTCAGAAATAACTTCGTAAGAAAGGAGAGATAGCATGTTCGGCCGGAAGATGCCTTACCTGTTCGGCGGCACGGTTACTACTCAGGCCCACGTCCTCGGTGATTTCCGGACACTCCACCTGAGGTCCGAAGAATGACTTGTACATCTCCTCGTGTGTCAGGCCGAGAAAATTTTGAATGGCACGCGGTCCCTCGGGATTGAACTCCCACAGGCGAAGAGGCCGGCGTTTGCAAGGCTGGACTTGACGAACCAGCATAACTTGTATTACCGCAACCAAACTAAAATCTCCACTGAAGAGATCTCGAATGCGGCTTTGCAGTATAGGCACGTCCTTGGCTGGACCCCAGCTCAGACCTCTGCTGATCCATGACATCAGTTGCGGTGGAGGGCCCGAGCGGAAAACAGGGGCGGCGCCCACTTGGCACTTCTAGGAGCCGTGATGTAGAACCACTCCTGTTGCCACGATTCAGACACCTCTGGGATGGAACCTTTGGGCCACGGAGCTCCCATCATCTTGCGTATTGAGGCACCTCCACACGCTGCATGTTGCCCCTCGATCATCTTCGGCTTTACTTCAAAGTCTTGAGCCATTGGCCAAAGTGAGGGGTAACCCGGAGGAAGGCCTCGCACACGACAATAAATGTCGTGATATGAAGAAAGGAGTCCGGAGCTAGATCATGGAAGTCTAGACCGTAATAAAACATCAAACCCTTGACGAAAGGATCCAGAGCAAGGCCTAGACCTCGGAGGAAGTGGGAAACGAACACGACGTTTTCGTTGGGTTCGGGGGTGGGGACGGCCTGCCCTCGGGGAGGCAGCCGATGCAAGATCTCGGCGGTCAGATATCTGGCCTCCCTCAACTTTTTGATGTCTTCTTCCGTGAGGGAGGAAGGCACCCATCGGTCTTGAAGGCTAGATCCGGACATGACTGAAGGTTCGGAGCACCTGACCTGAGCTTTGGGCGTTTGAGCTTGAGGTGGGGGAAGGATTCGATTGATCACGGGAGGGAAAAATAAAAGCCTTGTCCCTTTATAAAGAGGGTGAATATCAAGCGTCCTCTCCGTGTCCGTTTGGACTTGCCTATAATCTAGGAGTCCTAGAAGCGGTTGGGTTACCCATGCCCGTATTAATGAGAATCCCGGAATAAGGGGACACGATCTCTGCTTTAACAAGACGTGCCAAGGAAACCGCCTCGCATGACGCACTGAGGTGGGATAATAAAACGACTCGGATGAAGGCTTGGCCGTGGTGTGTCACACTATGGAATACGTCTGCAGATTAGATTTGTGTAAATATTATTCTCTCTATGGCGATATGTGAAAACTTATTTTGCAGAGCCGGACACTATCTTTGTGTTCAAAATCTTCTATGAAGTACTTGGAGGAGGAACCCGCCTTGCAATGCTGAAGACAATCTGCGCGCCAGACTCGTCGTCATTGAAGCCTGGTTCAGGGGCTACTGAGGGAGCCCTGGATTAGGGGGTGTCCGGATGGCCGGACTATACCTTCAGCCGGACTCCTGGACTATGAAGATACGAGATTGAAGACTTCGTCCCGTGTCCGGAAGGGACTTTCCTTGGCGTGGAAGGCAAGCTTGGCGATACGGATATGCAGATCTCCTACCATTGTAACCGACTTTGTGTAACCCTAACCCTCTCCGGTGTCTATACAAACTGGAGGGTTTTAGTCCGTAGGACAATATACCCAACAACAATCATACCATAGGCTAGCTTCTAGGGTTTAGCCTCTCCGATCTCGTGGTAGATCTACTCTTGTACTACCCATATCATCAATATTAATCAAGCAGGACGTAGGGTTTTACCTCCATCGAGAGGGCCCGAACTTGGGTAAAACTTCGTCTCCCTTGCCTCCTGTTACCATCCAGCCTAGACACATAGTTCGGGACCCCCTACCCGAGATCCACTGGTTTTGACACCGACACCTAGCAAGTTGTTCATCAAGAAATTCACCAAGTGGTACAGTAGTATCAAGCATAGAAGTAGTTTCACCGTAAGTATCATGTATAGCAGAAGTGGCATCATCAATAATATGCGACATATGAGAACGAATAGCAGAAGCAGGTTTAGGTGTCACAAGCTTACTCAAAACAGAAGGTGAATCAAGTGCAGAGCTAGATGGCAGTTCCTTACCTCCCCTCGTAGTTGAGGGATAAATCTTGGTTCTTGGATCTTTCAAGTTCTTCATAATGATAAGCAGATATAAATCCCAAGTGACTCAAAGAATAGAGCTATGCTCCCCGGCAACGCCGCCAGAAAATAGTCTTGATAACCCACAAGTATAGGGGATCGCAACAGTTTTTGAGGGTAGAGTATTCAACCCAAATTTATTGATTCAACACAATGGGAGCCAAAGAATATTCTCAAGTATTAGCAACTGAGTTGTCAATTCAACCACACCTGGAAACTTAGTATCTGCAGCAAAGTGTTTAGTAGCAAAGCGATATGATAGTAGTGGTAGCGGTAGCAAAAGGTAACAATAGTAAACGTAATTTTTTGGTATTTTGTAGTGATGATAGCAATAACAACGGAAAAGTAAATAAGCGGAGAACAATATATGAAAAGATCGCAGGCAATGGATCGGTGATGGATAATTATGCCGAATGCGGTTCATCATGTAACAATCATAACCCAGGGTGACACAGAACTAGCTCCAGTTCATCAATGTAATGTAGGCATGTATTCCGAATATAGTCATACGTGCTTATGGAAAAGAACTTGCATGACATCTTTTGTCCTACCCTCCCGTGGCAGTGGGGTCCTTACAGAAACTAAGGGATATTAAGGCCTCCTTTTAATTGAGTACCGGAACAAAGCATTAACACATAGTGAATACATGAACTCCTCAAACTACGGTCATCACCGGTAAGTATCCCGATTATTGTCACTTCGGGGTTAACGGATCATAACACATAATAGGTGACTATAGACTTGCAAGATAGGATCAAGAACTCTCATATATTGATGAAAACATAATAGGTTCAGATCTGAAATCATGGCACTCGGGCCCTAGTGACAAGCATTAAGCATAGCAAAGTCATAGCAACATCAATCTCAGAACATAGTGGATACTAGGGATCAAACCCTAACAAAACTAACTCGATTACATGATAGATCCCATCCAACCCATCACCGTCCAGCAAGCCTATGATGGAATTACTCACACACGGCGGTGAGCATCATGAAATTGGTGATGGAGGATGGTTGATGATGACGATGGCGACGGATTCCCATCTTCGGAGCCCCGAACGGACTCCAGATCAGCCCTCCCGAGAGGTTTTAGGGCTTGGCGGCGGCTCCGTATAGTAAAACGCGATGAATTCTTCTCTCTGATTTGTTTCTCCCCGAAACCAAATATATAGAGTTGGAGTTGAGGTCGGAGGAGCTCCAGGGGGCCCATGAGGTAGGGGGGCGCGCCCCCACCCTCGTGGACAGGTGGTGGGCCCCCTGGCCTTCATCTTTTGCAAGGATTTTTTATTATTTCTGAAAAGTTGTTCCGTGAAGTTTCAAGTCATTCCGAGAATTTTTGTTTCTGCACATAAATAACACCATGGTAATTCTGCTGAAAACAGCGTCAGTCCGGGTTAGTTCCATTCAAATCATGCAAGTTAGAGTCCAAAACAAGGGAAAAATGTTTGGAAAAGTACATACGACGGAGACGTATCAACTGCACTGTAGGGTATGACACCAGCTGCTTCAGAATGGATTATTGATAGTGGATGCACTAACCACATGACTGGCGATCGAAGTCTTCTCATGGACTCAACCTTACGTCCATCTGACAAGAGTCATATTGATGTCTACTATGCAACCTTCTTCTTATAGATGTTGTTGGGCCTCCAAGTGCAGAGGTTTGTAGGACAGTAGCAAATTTCCCTGGAGTGGATGACCTAACGCTTATCAATCCGTGGGAGGCGTAGGTTGAAGATGGTCTCCCTCAAACAACCCTGCAACCAAATAACAAAGAGTCTCTTGTGTCCCCAACACACCCAATACAATGGTAAATTGTATAGGTGCACTAGTTCGGCGAAGAGATGGTGATACAAGTGCAATATGGATGGTAGATATATGTTTTGTAATCTGAAATTATAAAAACAGCAATGTAACATGTAATAAAAGTGAGCGTAAACAGTATTGCAATGCTAGGAAATAAGGCCTAGGGTTCATACTTTCACTAGTGCAAGTTCTCTCAACAATAATAACATAATTGGATCATATAACTACCCCTCAACATGCAACAAAGAGTCATTCCAAAGTCACTAATAGCAGAGAACAAACGAAGAGATTATTGTAGGGTACGAAACCACCTCAAAGTTATCCTGTCTGATCGATCTATTCAAGAGTCTGTAGTAAAATAACATGAAGCTGTTCTTTCTGTTCGATCTATCATAGAGTTCGTACTAGAATAACACCTTAAGACACAATTCAACCAAAACCCTAATGTCACCTAGATACTCCAATGTCACCTCAAGTATCCGTGGGTATGATTATACGATATGCATCACACAATCTCAGATTCATCTATTCAACCAACATAAAGTACTTCAAAGAGTGCCCCAAAGTTTCTACCAGAGAGTCAAGACGAAAATGTGTGCAAACCCCTATGCATAAGTTCACGAGGTCACGGAACTCGCAAGTTGATCACCAAAACATACATCAAGTGGATCACATGATATCCCATTGTCACCATAGATAAGCACGTGCAAGACATACATCAAGTGTTCTCAAATCCTTAAAGACTCAATCCGATAAGATAACTTCAAAGGGAAAACACAATCCATCACAAGAGAGTAGAGGGGGAGAAACATCATAAGATCCAACTATAATAGCAAAGCTCATGATACATCAAGATCGTCCCACCTCAAGAACAAGAGAGAGAGAGATCAAACAAATAGCTACTGGTACATACCCTCAGCCCCGAGGGTGAACTACTCCCTCCTCGTCATGGAGAGCGCCGGGATGATGAAGATGGCCACCGGAGAGGGATTCCCCCCCTCCGACAGGGTGCCAGAACGGGTCTAGATTGGTTTTCGATGGCTACAGAGGCTTCTGGCGGCAGAACTCCTGATCTATTGTGTTCCCCGATGTTTTTAGGGTATATTGATATATATAGGCGAAAGAAGTCGGTCAGGGGAGCCATAAGGGGCCAACGAGGGTGCGGGCACGCCCAGGGGGGCAGGCGCGCCTCCCTGCCTCGTGGCCACCTCGAAGCTTCCCTGACGTCTACTCCAGGTCTCCTGGATTGCTTCCGTTCCAAAAATAACTCTCCCGAAGGTTTCATTCCGTTTGGACTCCATTTGATATTCCTTTTCTTCGAAACACTGAAATAGGCAAGAAAATAGCAATTTGGGCTGGGCCTCCGGTTAATAGGTTAGTCCCAAAAATAATACAAAAGTGTATAATAAAGCCCATAAACATCCAAAACAGATAATATAATAGCATGGAACAATCAAAAATTATAGATACGTTGGAGCATATCAAGCATCCCCAAGCTTAATTCCTGCTCGTCCTCGAGTAGGTAAATGATAAAAATAGAATTTTTGATGTGGAATGCTACCTAACATATTTATCCAAGTAATTCTCTTTATTGTAAAATGAATATTCAGATCCATAAGATTCAAGACAAAAGTTTAATATTAACATGAAAATAATAATACTTCAAGCATACTAACAAAGCAATCATGTCTTCTTAAAATAACATGGCCAAAGAAAGCTATCCCTACAAAATCATATAGTCTGGCTATGATCTATCTTCATCACACAAAATATTTAAATCATGCACAACCCCGATGACAAGCCAAGCAATTGTTTCATACTTTTGATGTTCTCAAACTTTTTCAATCTTCACGCAATACATGAGCGTGAGCAATGGATATAGATAGGTGGAATAGAATGGTGGTTGTGGAGAAGACAAAAAGGAGGAAGATAGTCTCACATCAACTAGGCGTATCAACGGGCTATTGCCCATCAATAGATATCAATGTGAGTGAGTAGGGATTGCCATGCAACGGATGCACTAGAGCTATAAGTATATGAAATCTCAACAAAAGAAACTAAGTGGGTGTGCATCCAACTCGCTTGCTCATGAAGACCTAGGGCATTTTGAGGAAGCCCATCATTGGAATATACAAGCCAAGTTCTATAATGAAAGATTCCCACTAGTATATGGAAGTGACAACATAGGAGACTCTCTATCATGAAGATCATGGTGCTACTTTGAAGCACAAGTGTGGTAAAAGGATAGTAGCATTGCCCCTTCTCTCTTTCTCTCTCATTTTTTTGTTTTTTTGTTTTGTTTTTTTGGGGCTTCTCTTCTTTTTATGGCCTCTTTTTTTTATCTTTTTTATTTATTTTTCGTTTGGAGTCTCATCCCTACTTGTGGGGGAATCATAGTCTCCATCATCCTTTCCTCACTGGGACAATGCTCTAATAATGATGATCATCACACTTCTTTTTACTTACACTCAAGAATTACAACTCAATACTTAGAACAAAATATGACTCTATGTGAATGCCTCCGGCGGTGTACCGGGATATGCAATGAATCAAGAGTGGCATGTATGAAAGAATTATGAACGGTGGCTTTGCCACAAATACGATGTCACCTACATGATCATGCAAAGCAATATGACAATGATGAAGCGTGTCATAACAACAGAACGGTGGAAAGTTGCATGGCAATATATCTCGGAATGGATATGGAAATGCCATAATAGGTAGGTATGGTGGCTCTTTTGAGGAAGGTATATGGTGGGTTTATGGTACCGGCGAAAGTTGCGCTGTACTAGAGAGGCTAGCAATTGTGGAAGGGTGAGGGTGCATATAATCCATGGACTCAACATTAGTCATAAATAACTCACATACTTATTGCAAAAATCTATTAGTTATCGAAACAAAGTACTACGCGCATGCTCCTACTTGGATAGATTGGTAGGAAAAGACCATCGCTCGTCCCCGACTGCCACTCATAAGGAAGGCAATCAATAAATAAATCATGCTCCGACTTCATCACATAACGGTTCACCATACGTTCATGATACGGGAATCACAAACTTCAACACAAGTATTTATCAAATTCACAAGTACTCAACTAGCATGACTCTAATATCACTATCTCCATATCTCAAAACAATCATCAAGTATCAAACTTCTCTTAGTATTCAATGCACTTATATGAAAGTTTTGATTATTGCCATGTTGTTCTAAAGGACTCTCAAAATAATTTAAGTGAAGCATGAGAGATCAATTATTTCTATAAAATAGAACCACCGCCGTGCTCTGAAAGATATAAGTGAAACACTAGAGCAAAAACTATAAAGCTCAAAAGATATAAGTGAAGCACATAGAGTATTATAATAAATTCTAATTCATGTGTGTCTCTCTCAAAAGGTGTGTACAGCAAGGATGATCGTGGTAAACTAAAAAGCAAAGATTCAAATCATACAAGATGCTCCAAGCAAAACACATATCATGTGGTGAATAAAAATATAGCTCCAAGTAAAGTTACCGATTAACGAAGACAAAAGAGGGGATGCCTTCCGAGGCATCCCCAAGCTTAGGATTTTTGGTGTCCTTGGATTTACCTTGGGGTGCCATGGGCATCCCCAAGCTTAGGCTCTTGCCACTCCTTGTTCCATAATCCATCAAATCCTTACCCAAAACTTGAAAACTTCACAACACAAAACTTAAAAGAAAATCTTCGTGAGCTCCGTTAGTAAAAGAAAACAAACCACCACTTAAAGGTACTGTAATGAACTAATTATTTATTTATATTGGTGTTAAACCTACTCTATTCCAACTTCTCTATGGTTTATAGACTCTTGTACTAGCCATAGATGCATCAAAATAAGTAAACAACACACGAAAAACAGAATCTGTCAAAAACAGAATAGTCTGTAGTAATATGTAGGTTTCGAATACTTACGGAACCCCAAAAATTCTAAAATAAATTGCTGGACGTGAGGAATTTATCTATTAATCATCTGCAAAAATAATTAACTAAATAGCACTCTTCAATAAAAATGGCAGCAATTCTCGTGAGCGTGAAAGTTTCTATTTTTTACAGCAAGATCAAAAAGACTTTCCCCAAGTCTTCCCAACGGTTCTACTTGGCACGAACACTAATTAAACACAAAAAACACAACCAAAACAGAGGCTAAATAAATTATTTATTACTAAACAGGATCAAAAATCAATGAACAAAAATAAAACCGGGTTGCCTCCCAACAAGCGCTATCGTTTAACACCCCTAGCTAGGCATGATGATTTCAATGATGCTCACATAAAAGATAAGAATTGAAACATAAAGAGAGCATCATAAAGAATATGACTAGAACATTTAAGTCTAACCCACTTCCTATGCATAGGGATTTTGTGAGCAAACAACTTATGGGAACAATAATCAACTAGCATAGGAAGGCAAAACAAACATAACTTTAAAACTTTAAGCACACAGAGAGGAAACTTGATATTATTGCAATTCCTACAAGCATATATTACTCCCTCATAATAATTTTCAGTAGCATCATGAATGAATTCAACAATATGACCATTACATAAAGCATTATTTTCATGATCTACAAGCATAGAAATTTTATTACTCTCCACATAAGCAAAATTCTTCTCATTCGGAATAGTGGGAGTATCATAAGAAACTCGAATACTATAAATTGTTTCCACATTAAAAGAGTAATATTCAGAAAAAGGGTAATCATAATCATGACAAGTTTTAATATAATCATCACTACTTTGTATAGCATACATATCATCACAATAATTATCATAAGTAGCAACTTTGTTCTCATCATAATCGATTGAAACCTCTTCCAAGATAGTGGAATCATTACTAAATAAAGTCATGACCTCTCCAAATCCACTTTCACAATTATCGCAATAAGATTTAACACCCTCCAAAATAGTGGGATCATTACTTCCTAAAGTTGGCACTCTTCCAAACCCACTTTCATCAATATAATCATCATAAGTAGGGGGCATGCTTTCATCATAACAAATTTGCATATCAAAACTTGGGAGGCTAAAAATATCATCTTCATTAAACATAGCATCCCCAAGCTTGGGACAAACATTAATTGCAGAAAATATATTCTCAAACATGTCATTCTCATCAAACATATCATCCCCAAGCTTGGGCCTTTTCATATCATAAGCATAATCATTCTCATCATTAATAGTATGGATAGCACCAATAGTGTAACAATTATCATCATCACAATGAGTAGTAGGAGCAACATCATTTGGGAGGGATAGATTTTTAACTTTACTTCTCTGTCTTTTCTTTTTCTTCTTCACATTGTGTGTGGGTTCGATCCTCCTTTTGGAGCTCCTTATTGATGAGATTGGTTGAATAGAAGGCTCCTCCTCGTTACCTGATTCATCATAAGAAATAATAGGAAGATATTGGGAAGCATCTTCCCTTTCATTAGTATTCTCTTCATCCTCTATTTTTTCTTTTCTTTATGTAATTGGCAATATAAGGATTTTCAATGCAATTCACCGCACAATACATAAAAAATTCTTCTAGATCAATATCGAGGAATTTCTCAAGGTTATATTCTGGAACATGCTTAGTTATACGTTTCATTTCTTCATAACCCAAAAGCAAACTAAGTTCATTATGATGTGCAAGGAAAATCAAATCATCACAATTTTTGGACACGATACGATCATGAAACAATTTGCATTGGAGATTTAAATGACCATGTTCATTGCAAAGTTCACAAGTATGGTGAAGAAATTTTAAATTTTCAGCACAAACATCTAGCCTCTCTTGCAACCATTTAGTTTCTAAATACTTATACCTCTTGCAAAATCTATCTTCCCTATTTGGTATGTACTTGCAAACTCTATGCACTCCACAAAAGTTGACATGCTTATATGAGACATTTTCATCATAACTGGTGCAATCATCATTAGTACTATGGATATTCAAGGAGTTCATACTAACAACATTGCAATCATGCTCATCATTCATAGGTTTAGTGCCAAACATTTTATAGACTTCTTCTTATAGCATTTGAGCACAATTTTCCTTTCCATCATTCTCACGAAAGATATTAAAAAGATGAAGTGTATGAGGCAAACTCAATTCCATTTTTTGAAGTTTTCTTTTATAAACTAAACTAGTGCTAAAACAAGAAACAAAAAGATTCGATTGCAAGATCTAAAGATATACCTTCAAGTGCCAACCTCCCCGGCAATGGCGCCAGAAAAGAGATTGATGTCTACTATGCAACCTTCTTCTTGTAGACGTTGTTGGGACTCCAAGTGCAGAGGTTTGTAGGACAGTAGCAAATTTCCCTCAAGTGGATGACCTAAGGTTTATCAATCCGTGGGAGGCGTAGGTTGAAGATGGTCTCTCTCAAACAATCCTGCAACCAAATAACAAAGAGTCTCTTGTGTCCCCAACACACCCAATACAATGGTAAATTGTATAGGTGCACTAGTTCAGCGAAGAGATGGTGATACAAGTGCAATATGGATGGTATATATATAGGTTTTTGTAATCTGAAATTATAAAAACAACAAGGTAACAAGTAATAAAAGTTAGCGTAAACGGTATTGCAATGCTAGGAAACAAGGCCTAGGGTTCATACTTTAACTAGTGCAAGTTCTCTCAACAATAATAACATAATTGGATCATATAACTATCCCTCAACATGCAACAAAGAGTCACTCCAAAGTCACTAATAGTGGAGAACAAACGAAGAGATTATTGTAGGGTACGAAACCACCTCAAAGTTATCCTTTATGATCGATCTATTCAACAGTCCGTAGTAAAATAACATGAAGCTATTCTTTCGGTTCGATCTATCATAGAGTTCGTACTAGAATAACACCTTAAGACACAAATCAACCAAAACCCTAATGTCACCTAGATACTCCAATGTCACCTCAAGTATCCGTGGGTATGATTATACGATATGCATCACACAATCTCAGATTCATGTATTCAATCAACACAAAGTACTTCAAAGAGTGCCCAAAGTTTCTAACGGAGAGTCGAGACAAAAACGTGTGCCAACCCCTGTGCATAAGTTCACGAGGTCATGGAACTCGCAAGTTGATCACCAGAACATACGTGGATCACATGATATCCCATTGTCACCACAAATAAGCACGTGCAAGACATACATCAAGTGTTCTCAAATCCTTAAAGACTCAATCCGATAGGATAACTTCAAAGGGAAAACTCAATCCATCACAAGAGAGTAGAGGGGGAGAAACATCATAAGTTCCAACTATAATAGCAAAGCTCGCGATACATCAAGATCGTACCACCTCAAGAACACGAGAGAGAGAGAGATCAAATACATAGCTACCGGCACATACCCTCAGCCCCGAGGGTAAACTACTCCCTCCTTGTCATGGAGAGCGCCGGGATGATTAAGATGGCCACCGGAGAGGGATTCCCCCCTCCGGCAGGGTGTCGGAACGGGTCTAGATTGGTTTTCGGTGGCTACGGAGGCTTCTGGCGGTGGAACTCCCGATCTATTGTGTTCCTCGATGTTTTTAGGGTATACTGATATATATATACACACACACACATAAACACTATTCTGATCACAACTTGAACTTCCCGAGTAACGCGCGTGACCTTCCCCGAGTACTAGGTTGAACTTCAGCTAAAAGGTGTCCAAATGAGGCTTGCGATATACCGTTGGATAGCTATTGACATCAGTATCATGACCTAATTTAAATTTTTGGCAAAATGTAAACGGTTTAAGAGCAGTTTTGAAAACCGTTTTTTCTTCATACAAAAAATGTGAATCGTATTTTCGATCGCATTTTTAAACCGTTTATCGGAATGAGGCAAATAATATGGCGTTGGAAAGCTGCTGCAAAACCGCTCCTTCCACATGTTGAAAGTTTTCTCTAATTCCCTACGGTTAAAGAGTAATTTAGAAAATCATAGAATTTCGCAAACGGAACACCCGAGTTTGTATTTTCAATGCCATTTCTAAATGGCTAATCCAATTGAGGCAAATAATATGGCATTGAAAAGCTTATGAAAATGCGCAACTTTTTCAAGTTAAAAGATTTTTCTAATTTTGAACGGTTTAAAAGTAATTTAGAAAACGGTACAAGTTCCACCGAGTTTGTATTTTCGAGCTAATTTTTTAACCATACGTCCAAATGCAGCAAATGATATGGCGTTGGAAAACTTGAAGAAATGCGAAACTTTTTTGTATATATTGTTTCTCCTAAGTCATTATGGTTTTATGTCAGTTTTGAAAATGGTTAAAAACGTATTTTTGTCGTAATTTCTACAAACTTTATCGGAATGGGGCAAATAATATACCGCTGAAAAGCTATGGAAAATTTGAAACTTCTTCATGTTGATGGTTTTCTATGAATCCTGACCATTTTCAAGTAATTTCGAAAACGGCGACGTCATGCATTCTGCCTTTATGGCGAAACAGATTCTTCAAATATGCACCACGTGAAGAACTTGAACTTCTCAGCGTGTGTGCTTGAACTTCACTCTGTTTTTCACGTGTTTTTTTTCTTGTAGATCTCCATCCACTGCAAGTAGCTCTCCATCCATTCACCGGAATTGAGCAGGTGATATACCGATGGAAAGTTGCTGTAAACACGCAAGTTTCCTGTGTTGATCATCTTTTCATACTCGCGATGATTTTAAAAGTTTTTCATCTAAAATTCATTCAGGGTAGTAGTTGAACTTCTTGCTGTTTTCACGTTGAACTTCTGTGACGTATTTTTGTTTTTAATTTTCTCATCAATTCGTTAGTGTTACACAAATGATATTCCTTTTGTGCAAACGTCTCTCACAATAATTTTTTTAACTTTTCTCCGACCGAGGACTTGAACTTACACAAATGATATTCCTGTCGTTTTGAGGTAAATTAGAAAATGGCGAGATCATGATTTATGTGTTCATCGCGAACGAAATTGCACTGTGTGAAGTAGTTGAACTTCTGGGGCATGTTTGTTTGAACTTCACTCTATTTTTTACGTGTTGTTTTTTGCGCGTAACTCCCAAACCACTTAACGGAATTGAGCAAATGATATACCGATGGAAAGATGTTGAAAACTCGCAACTTTCCTGTGTTGATCGGTTTTTCATACTCGTGATGGTTCAAAAGAATTTTTTGAATACACAAAAATGTGTTTTAAATAGTATACATAAAACTTTTAAACCATTCATCGGAATATAGCATATAATATACCGTTGAAAAGATTATGAATCGGAGCATCTTTTTCATGTAGACAGATGTTACAAATTCGTTGTCGTTTAAGAGCAGTTTTAAAAATGGCAAAAACAACATCATTTTTGCCTGTTTTTTACATGTAATTGAAGGTCGGACGTCTCACACTAGAGTTCTTGAACTTCACTGGGAGGAGCACTTGAACTTCTTGCAACAAACATTTTAGGCTTTTAGTTTTACATTATTTTATTCTCACCCGAAACGCATTCCATGTAGTAGTTGAACTTCCCGTTGTTTCCCCCTTGAACTTGTGTCACGTATTTTTGTTCAACCTCTCTCACAAGAATTTTTTAACTTTCTCGGGACGAGCTCATGAACTTCTAGCAACAAAACTTTTAGCCTTTGCTTTTTCATCCTTTTTTTCATACAAAATGCACATAGTGTAGTACTAGAACTTCTCATAGTTATCAATCCGGACTCCTATCGATTACATGAAAATATCTGAGTTTTTATAAACACTGAACCGCTCTACCTTTTTTATTTGAACTTCATTGTGTATTTTTAGAAATGTGAAAATTGGAGGTTTTTTAGAAACATCGAACTTCTTCATTATTTGGAATTGAACTTATTGGTATTATTCCATAACTACACACCGCACAAACAATACACCTTTGAAAAGCTATTGAAATTATCCAAATTTTTCTTGTTAAAAATTTGAACTTCTTTTGTTCTAATTTTTTTTGAACTTCTTGGTTTTATTCTTTTAATAATAAGTAAAAATTGAATTTTTTTTATAGACACCGAACTTCACCATTTTTAAAATTTGAACTTCTTAGTTTTATTGGCTAGTAACGGGGAAAATCCTTTTGCTATAGACATTGAAACCGCATCGTTATTTTAGTTTGAATTTCCAGTTTTTTTAGAAAGTTGAAAAACATTTTGTATTACTTATTTTTTGAAAGGATCCTCTTTTTAATTTGAACTTCTGTAAATTTATTTACAAATGGGGAAATCCTTTTTTATAAAGAATTTTGATGTACTTTTTATATTTGAACTTCTTGCTTATTTTTTTGAACTTCCAGACTTGTCTTTTAGGGAAAACTTTTGAATGTAAATAGTTTTTTCAAAATTCATCGCCATTCTCGAAATGCATAGCCATGTAGAGAGTTTGAATACTTTTTTTAGTTGTTACTTTTATTTTAATTTGAACTTCTTCATTTTATTCTTTAGTAACGACAAAAAAATATGAGTTTTTGATAAACTTGGAACTTCTCTATTATTTTAATTTGCACTTCTTAGTTTTATTCTTAGAAAATATGGTTTTTAAACAAGTACAAACAATTTTTTAGAATAAAATTGATACTTTTATTTTTCCTAGAAACGGGAAGAATTTGAGTTTTTTTGTATACATGGAACTACTCCGTTATTTGTTTTGAACTTCATGGTTTTATTTTTTAGAACGAAAAAAATTCAAGTTTTTAAAAACACTGAACTCCTTCATTTTTTTAATTTGGACTTCTTTTTCTATTTCCTTTAGTAATTTATTAATGGATAAATCCTATTTTTTATATATACATCAAACCGCATGGTTATTTCAATTTGAACTTCCAGATTTAAAAAAGAGAGTAGAAAATCCATTCAAAAGCTCTCTTATTTTAATTTGACCTTCTTTGTTTTCTAAAAACATATGTGTATCTCATTTTTCTATAGTTGTAAACTCTTCAGTTTGTTAAATTTGAACTTCCAGAGTTAACATTTTTCTAGTTAGGTTTGTTCTCTTCTTGGTATATAAACATCGAACTCCCCCATTATTTCAATTTGAATTTCTTGAATTATTCATTTAGTAGCTAGAGAAATCTCATTTTTTTAATTCTCTGATGATGTAGATCTTAGGTTTGTTTCCTAAACTAGTTTTCCCTTTTTTATGAACTTCCACAAGTTGATTGTGTTGCTATTTTCCCGAAAAAGTTATTTTGTCGAGCACATATAAGAGTAGTTTTCTTTTGTACATTTGATTGTTCTGTAGCTAATATACATGATAGATGCGATGCGAGGAAATTTTCCACAATTGAATGAGCAAATTGAGTTGTTGGTGTACGCATAAATTTTGCAATTCAATTTTTCTGCTGGGAAGTATGCAATAGTCGTAGTATTAAACTGTGATTTTTTATGAACTTTGACTTACTCAATTTTTTAAATTTGAACTTCAACGGTTTTTATTGATTTCACCTTTGTTCTAGTATTTCATTTGGACTTATTAATTTATCAATGATGAACTTCATGTGGTTTGTTATTTAATTGTTATTTTTTACCTTTTCCGAACTTCCTCGCTTATACTTGTAATTAGGTTGGACTAACACATTGAGGGAAAGCTACGTGAACTACTCCTAATAGTACCATTTCAAAAAAATAGAGGGGGATTTCACGTCATACGATGGAACACCAAAAAGTAACTACCCAGTTTTCCATTTTTTAAACTTGTTGGCCCAACCCAGCTACCTAGTCTTGTGTAGCCCATGTCCGCTCATGGTCATCTTCAACCTACAGAACACAAACAGAGTTGATTTGCCCGCAACGATTTCACCTTTGCTGCCAGGCAATTAAGGCCTTCATTTGCCACAACCTAAAGACAAAATCTGTTGCTTCCCTCACGACGAATCCATTCCATCAGACCGGGTGCAATATTGTGTAGTATCTGAGGAGATCGATGTGTGTTTTCATCTGATAATGGAGCTATTAGAGATTTTGCCTGCCACGAAGTAGATGAACCTTGTCCAACTTAATAGTTGGACTTCCGTTAACTTCAGATTTCCTCTCCAACAACATTGCAGCTGCTCAAGCCACCAACATGACTACTCCATATGTGCACAATTAAAGTAATCCCTCGCATCAGCATTGATGCAGATCACAGGCGCACATATACTCATGTCTCCCGGGCTTGATTTTGTCTGCCCTGTCAGTGTCGTCCCCTACAACTACACCTTGCTCACCTCCATTCTACTGCTCCGGATGCCCTGTTTGAACTTCTTCAGTTGTACATTGGCATGTATGTGTACGCCTATCCTACAAGCTCCAGCGGGGCTGAGGATGACACAGACGGTAGCTCACTGCTCACAGGAGCTCGCACTGCAGATGAAGAGGAAGGTCGGGAGGGAAAGGACAGGGGGCCGGACCCGTTTGCAATTGGTGGCAGTGGGTCAGAGCAAGGCGTGTGACTAGCTGCAGGTCAAGACCTCTTACAGCATCAAGTCGAGGCCGGAGGGATGGGGAGGCAGTGGTTGGTCGGGAGACGAGCGGGATGGGGCGGGGAGGCGGAGGTTGGCCGGAGGGCACATGGGGCATGTGCGGAGGCGGTGGTTGGCCGGAGGGCCACAATTTTCTTTGTTATGGCCTGACGGCAGCGTGAATGGAGGTAGGATCCAAGCAGCAATACAGTTGGTTGTCGGGGGCCAGCGGCGGCGCGATTGGAGGTCGGGCCTCGGCGGCGGCGCGGTTGGAGGTCGGGCCTTAGCGACGCGCGGTTGGAGGCGGGCCTGGCAGCGTCGCAGTTGGTTGCAGGGGCTGGCGAAGGCGTGATTGGAGGCGGGCCTGGCGGCGGCACCGTTGGTTGCAGGGCTCGTGGCGGCGCTGTTGGTGGTAGGGCTGCCGGCAACTCGGGCTAGGGAGGCAGATGTGGGATCGGGGAGGTATGGGAGGGGATCGCGGCGAGCGGGTGTACCGCCGGAGACCGTTGCACCAGGTGTCTTCCAGTTATTCGCCTGCGTTGCCATGTCATTTGCTTGCATGTTGCATTTCATCATGTCATTATGTGCATTGCATCATCATGTTTTTGAAACTTGCATCCGTCCCGGTCTCCTTGTTTCGTCCGTTGTCCGTTCTGAGCCCGTCCACACTTGCACGCGCCCGCGGAGTGTCTGAAACAATATTTTATAAGTGGTCGGAAAATATTCTTGGATTGGGTTGAAAGTTGGCGTGTGGTCTTATTATAGTGTAGATAGACCGCCCGTCAAATTTCATCGCTTTCGGAGTTCGTTTGACGCCCCAACGGATCACTATAGCGGTAGTATAACCGGTCTAACGTCGGACGTTTTCGGTCTCCGGAAGCAGATGCCGGGCCCTCTCTCTCTCTTCTCCCCCTCGCAGTCTCTCCACAGCCCACATAGTCCATCCTCCTTCCCCTCTTCGCTTCCGGAGTTGTCCGATGCGCCCGCACGGTCCGAAACCCTCTCTGCTCAATGCACGAAACCCCCTCGCGTGCGCCCGAAAAGTTGTCCCGGACCCGACCCGGACTGTCGCCACCGTTGTGTCCGGATCATCCCCAAACATCTACAAAACATCACCGTTTTCTTATTTGGACTCCTTAGCTATTTATTCGCGACCATCCGTTTCCGATCAGAGGTACTGGATAGCCCCTAATTTTAGCCCACCTGCTATTTATACTTAGATGTAACCCTAGCTGTCCCCTCCATCCATCTAATCCTCCCAGCCGCCGCCACCCACTCTCCCTTGTTTCTCGGGGCTTGTTCCATCGCCGCTGTCTCCTCCTCCTTGGGATCCCCTCCCAATCTGCCAACCACAGCCGCCGCAACTCCTCCTCAGTTTTCCTCATCGAGCCAACCAGCAACCTCCCTCGAGTTCCTCGCCATCCACCACCGCCGCCGCTCAAATCCCATGTGAGCCAGGGCTCCCCTGCACACGCGCCCATCCCCGAGCTGGAGCTCCACCATCACGCATGTGCCTGATTCGGCCGTCGCTCCGGCGAGCTCTAGCAGGCCCAGCCGCCGGCCGCCTGCAACCTCCTCCTCTCAGATCCGCTCCGCCTTGCTGCGCCGGCAAGTCACCGACGAGCAGATGAGTGCCTCGCACTGCCCTTGTTGTTTATCTCCTTCCCCTACTGCTCCCTCTTCTCTAACCTTTCATCTCTCTGTTCGGGTACAGGAAAGATGAAGCTCTAAGAGGATCCGCTGGCCCTTCACCACTTCGCCCCGTGCCAAGCTCGCGCGTGCTGCTGCAAGTCAGGTCGTCATCGACGTGTCCCCGCTCGTGTTCGTCCTGGGTCGATCGCGGACGAGCGGCTCGAACCCTTCCATTTACCACCTCCATCCCTCGTCCATGTCCGCGCCAAAAACCAGCGTGCAGCCACCAGGAACCTCCCCTTCGCCTTGCGTTCCTTGCCACCAACCGGAGCTCTAACAGGCTCTCGCTGGACCTCGACCAGGACCTCGCCGTCGACATCGCCGCCATGGAACCGCAGCTCCGCCGTCTGCCCTCTCCTCATCGGAGTGCCTTGCAGTGCCTCGCCCCAAGCCGCGTCCTCACCGGATCCGCGCTCGCCGGCCTCCCCGTCGCGCCAAGTCCCTGCTCCCGCGACCCCTGCCTCGTATGTGTCCTATTCGATGAAGGAAGACGAACGCTGACCACACGCGTTGACTGCGGCTCGTCTGCGAGCGACCGCCAGTGGGCTCTAGGCCCAGCATCGCCAGGTCACCCAAAGCCCGATGTGAGCAGTCCCTGCAGCCCCTCCTCTCTGTTGGCCCTGTTTGTGAAGATTCAGCCCGATGTGTTTTTTTCCTTAGCTGTGATTTTATCAATTTCTAGGGAATTGCACTTTTGCAGATCAGCCCCTAAACTTCACACATTTCATTACTCACAAACGGTGCATCATATGTGAAAACTTTAAATATGAAAAATGCTTAGAATTTTGTGTGGGATAATAATATCAAACTTTCTTGCACGTTTGAAATGCTTAAAATGATGTTTTCTTATATTTGCCTATTGCCATGCTAAAATGATTTAACTCATAACTAAATAACCGTAGCTCGGTTTCTAATAAACTTTATATGTAAATGGGGTAGAATTTTGCCTAGTTTAACATGGTGGCATCACTTTGCATGTTTAACAACTATAAAATTTGGTTTAGGGCAGAACAGCACCAAACCTAATATATGCATATGGGGATTTACCGGAATTGTTGTTAGTTGCTTCCGGCCTCATTTAAACTTGACTAGATATGTAGTTTTACTTTGCTTCACCCTCTTGCCATGCTAACAACATTTAATCTTGTTGGGTACATAAACGAGATCGAACTAAGTAACCCGTATGCGGTGTTCCGTCAACATGCGTCCTGTTGCATATTGAGCTCCACTTAATTTGTAGGATTGCTTGTGCATTTTGCCATGCCATGCCTCTTTAAACCGGACATGCATCATACTTGATTGTGCATCATGCCATGATTATGTGATGGTTGTTTACTATATTGTGTGCTTCTTTTCAGTGTTGCTTTTTCGGGTTGGTTTCGATAACTTCGTGTTGTGAGGACCCGTTCGACTACGTCCGTTTGTATTCTTCATGGACTCGTTCTTCTTCCTTGCGGGATTTCAGGCAAGATGACCATACCCTCGAAATCACTTCTATTTTTGCTTGCTAGTTGCTCGCTCTTTTGCTATGCCTATGCTGCGATACCTACCACTTGCTTTTCATGCCTCCCATATTGTTAAACCAAGCCTCTAACCCACCTTATCCTAGCAAACCGTTGTTTGGCTATGTTACCGCTTTGCTCAGCCCCTCTTATAGCGTTGTTAGTTGTAGGTGAAGATTGGAGTTTGTTCCATGTTGGAACATGGTTATTTTGTTGGGATATCACAATATCTCTTATTTAATTAATGCATCTATATACTTGGTAAAGGGTGGAAGGCTCGGCCTTATGCCTGGTGTTTTGTTCCACTCTTGCCGCCCTAGTTTCCGTCATATCGGTGTTATGTTCCCGGATTTTGCGTTCCTTACGCGGTTGGGTTATAATGGGAACCCCTTGACAGTTTGCTTTGAATAAAACTCCTCCAGCAAGGCCCAACCTTGGTTTTACCATTCGCCACCTAGCCTTTTTCCCTTGGGAGTCATGCATCCCGAGGGTCATCTTTATTTTAAACCCCCGGGCCAGTGCTTGTCTAAGTGTTGGTCCAACCCAGAGCACCGTGCGGGGCCGTCCCTTGGCAACTTGGGTTACGTTGGCTCCCGTATGCTTAGCTTATTCGGTGCACCCTGAGAACGAGATATGTGTAGCTCCTATCGGGATTTGTCGGCACAACGGGTGGTCTTGCTGGACTTGTTTTACCATTGTCGAGGATGTCTTGTAACCGGGATGCTGAGTCTGATCGGATTGTCTTGGGAGAAGGAATATCCTTCGTTGACCGTGAGAGCTTGTGATGGGCTAAGTTGGGACACCCCTGCAGGGTTTTGAACTTTCGAAAGCCGTGCCCGCGGTTATGGGCAGATGGGAATTTGTTAATGTCCGGTTGTAGAAAACCTAAAGTTTATCTTAATTAAAATACATCAACCGCGTGTGTTACCGTGATGGTCTCTTCTCGAGGGAGTCCGGGAAGTGAACACGGTGTTGGAGTTATGCTTGACGTAGGTTATTCTAGGATCACTTCTTGAACATAGTTTCTCAAACGTGCCTTGCCTTCTCTTCCCGCTCTCATTTGCGTATGTTAGTCACCAAATATGCTAGTCGCTTGCTGCAGCTCCACCTCATACCTTTTACCCTTCCTATAAGCTTAAATAGTTTTGATCGCGAGGGTGTGAGATTGCTGAGTCCCCGTGACTCTGTCAGGACCCCGACTCGATGTCACATCGATCTAGCCGGTAACACTTCATATCACTTTGCGGCCTCACGCACGGTATTCCCACGGGTGTCGCCTTACCTTTGCCCGGGACCGTTTGCGCCTTTTGGCTCACGTATATGATAGTGTCGCTAGCATCCATATGATAAAGAGCCCGGGCTGACATGACTAGTCGTAAACCCAAAGCGGCACAGACTTACAGGGACAGGCATCCATGACCCAGCTTCGAACGTGTCGGTCATCAGCAAGTGGGCCCGGGCTGTAGCACTGGGCTAGCAGGACTCCGGTAAACCGGGCTGTAGCGGGCTAACAGGACTCCGGTACTCAAAGCGTGACATTTCCCCGAAGGGACAGACACAGGAACGAAGAAGGACACATGCCGGCCAGCCTAAGTGTTCCAGAGCAGTAGCAAGCTACCATGGCTCAGCGGTAACACTAGGAGACATTTCCCGGTAAGAGAGGCTACTAAAGATAAACAACTAGATAGTCAGATTCCACACATACCAAGCATTTCAATCATACACACAATATGCTCGATATGTGCAAATACAACGAAGCATCACAACATGACTCTATGACACAAGTACTTTATCTAAGGCTCAGTGAGCCATACATAACATACACACAAAGGTACGGGTCTCACGACCCAACATACAAGTCATACAATCATACAAGCCAGCAGCGGAAGTAACTTGTCTGAGTACAGACAACTAGTAAAATAAAAGAGGCTTGGAAAGCCTCTGGCTATACTATGTGGTCCTTCACAAGCTCAGGGTCACCACCTGGGTCTTTAGCCTACTCGTTGATGTCAACGTCTACATAGAACCCATCAGAAGGGGTTGCAGCGTCTTCTGTAAAAATGTAGATTATAGCAACATGAGTACAAAGGTACTCAGCAAGACTTACATCAGATCCTACATACATGCATAGTATCAAGAAGGGTTGGTGGAGTTATTGCAGCAAGCCAGCTTTGACTCATGGCTAGACTATCCTACGATACTCCAACTTGAAATAGTTTTGCGCACACGAGTCCACTATTCACCACTTCAATACACTACCGAGGATCCACCTCCGTCTTCCTACGGAAGAGCCATCCTCGGCACTCACACTTATCTTGAGGCTTTTAATAGTTTCCATTTACTTGTCTATGAACTGTATAGGCAACCAAGTAGTCCTTTACCGCGGACGCGGCTATTCGAATAGATCATGTTAACCCTACAGGGGTGTACTTCTTCATACACGCTCTCACCACTTATCGTCGTTTACACGACATGTACTCGGCAACCTTCAAGCGGAAGCCCAACGTGGGTGTCGGCCACGACCTACCTAATCACCTAAGCCTCCAGTCCAGGTTTATCGCCTATTCAGGTTCCATCCGCAGGGAGTCCGGCCGAGGTTTCCCATACGGCCCCGAACGATGTGAACAGGGTTCCCGAAATACCTAACGGGTATTCGGTACACCCGGCCACGTACCTACCGCATCACAGCCCACCCCTACGGTCAGCGCTGTCCACGGCCTCCAGTAGGCTACAAACACCAGAAACTACTTGCAACTCCTGGACGGAGAACTAGGGTGAATAAGAAGTCGAGAGGGTCCATTGGTTTCGGGCCCAATGCATGGTAGTAGCTGATTCTTAAATCACACATACAGATCTCAGTGCTTACGGTCGGCTTCAATGAAACAACCCACCATGTACTCCTACATGGCCTCTCATCGATACCTTTACCAAATCGTGTTCACCACGCCACTCTCATTACCGACATAATCATTTCACTCTAGTCCATCACCCAGATGAACCAGACCTGACACGACTCTAAGCATAGCAGGCATAGCAAGGTAGGAACAACACATACATATGGCTCAATCAACTCCTACACATGCTAGTGGGTTTCATCTAGTTACTGTGGCAATGACAGGTCATGCAGAGGAAATGGGTTCAACTACCGTAGCACACAGCAGTTTGAATCGCGTTGTCTTAATGCAGTAAAATAGAGCAGGAGCGAGAACATGGGATTGTATCGATATGATCAAATGGTTGGTTGCTTGCCTGATGGTTCGTTGCACGGATACGATTCCTCGTTAGGGTAATCACGGTACTCCTCGGGAACAGATCCTGTCGCAAAGGATAACGATACACAGGCATTACCAAACAATGTGCAACAATATGATGCATGCATGAAACATGGCAATATGAGTGTGTTGGGCTAATGCCACTAAAACCAGATGTGTTTGAGCAAATTTGAATCAAAGATTCAAATTCCAATTCAAATATGGCCTTTTAAAGTGCCTTTTCTTGTTCTGATTGAAACATCAAGTTAACTTGTTTGATCATGCATGAAAATAGTACAGATGGATAGATTGGATTTTTCTGATCATTTTTCATATATTATTTGTCCAATTTGGAGTTACAGAATAAAAGTTATGAATTTTTGAAGTTTAAATAATATTCTGGAATTTCCTGATTTAAATTAAATTCAGAATATCATTTACTGCGTCAGCCTGGCATCACAGTGACATCAGCAGGTCAACAGGGCTGGCTCGGGTCAAACCTGACGTGTGGGGTCCACACGTCAGTGACCAGGGGCTAAGCCCGCGTTGACCCCGGGCTGGTTAGCTTTGACTAACCCCTGGGGCCCACTTGTCAGCGTCAGTAGGTGGTGGATTAGTGGCTAATTAACTAGGCCACGTCAGCTCGCCGGAGTTCTGGCCGGCGGCGACCAACAGTGCGGCGGCGATAGTGGTTTTGGTCGTTTCGGCCACCAAATGGAACGCGGCGACCACCGGAGTGAAGCTGAGGACGACCCGCGGCTCTTGGCGGAGTCCGTTGGGGTCGGGGTGGCCGGAGTCGACGCCGGCGACGACTTTGGCGGCCACCGAGGTTCGGTCGGAGGTGAACTTGGTGCTAGAGGGTTCGGTGAGGCTCGTGGAGTGGCTAGCTAGGTGCTGTGGAACGCGGTGAGCAAGATGGACACCATCTTGTGGCCGAAGGATGACCGGGAGCACGTCGGCGACGAGGTCCACGGCGGTGGGTGCGGTTGAGCTCCGGGAGGTTGCTACACGGCTCGGGAGCAAGAACGGAAGGGAGGGGAAGATGGCTAAGCTCACAGTGAGTGCGACGGAGTCCTTGGTGCGGTCGGAGATGGACCGGAGCGACGTCGGCGTTGAAGGGGATCTCCGGCGACGGTGAGCTCGGGCGAGGTCGGTGCGGTGGTCTCGGGCGTTGCGAGCGCTCGGGGCTCGGCTGCTCGATGAAGTGGACAGCGGCGAAGCTCCTGGACACGGTGAGACGGCGTGGAGACGACGGGGAGCACGGCTACGACGGTGGTGCGGCGATGGTGGCGTCGGCCATGGCTGGGGCGTGCGAGGGGGAGGAGCTGGAGAGGAGAGGGGGTGTCTGGGGGGTTCGGGGGAGAGAGGGAGGACGATCCACGTCGTCACCTGGCGAGGGGAGCGGCGAGGCGGCGAGCAGGTGCGTGGCGCACGCCGCGGTCGCCGTCGGGCACCTGCCTGCCTGCCTGGCCGAAGCAGCTCGCTGGAGCGGTGCTGGGCTGGGCCGGCAGGTGGGCTGGCTAGTGGGCTGCGGTGGCGCCAGGTAGGGTTTTCCCTTTTTTTTCTATTTTCTGTTTTATTTAATAATTCTGCAACTTTGTTGAGTTAAATAAAATACCTAGGCAACTCCAAAAATCACCAAACTACTCCTGGTCCATAGTTGGAATATTTCCAACATGAAACATTTCAGTTTGGAGATATTTGAGCATTTAAATATTTTATATTATTTCAAATGCCCAAATTCAAATATCTATGATTTAATTCAAAGACCCTATGATGGCCTAGAAAAAAGTGCACCACTTTTGTCAGAGGTTCTGAACCAAGGCTAAAATGATGGACATTTTAGAAGGGCATTTCAGGTTCATTGAAAAATTATTTTAGTAACCCTAATTGGTTTCAGAGGGGACTGGGGGTTCTGTCATCCCCATTTCAAGTTTCTGATGAAAGAATAAACATGATGCAACACTCTAATGCATGACTAGCTAGGGTGTGACAACTCACCCCCACTCAAAAGAATCTCGTCCCGAGATTTGGGTTCCTCCGAGAAGAAGGCAGGATATTCAAGTCGAAGACGATCCTCCCTTTCCCAAGTTGCTTCATCTTCAGAATGGTGCGACCATTGAACCTTGAGAAACTTGATATTATGATGTCGCGTGGTACGTTCGGCTTGATCGAGGATACGAATGGGGTACTCTCGATATGTAAGATTATCTTGGAGATCAAGCGTTTCGTGGTCCACTCCACGGATAGGATCCGAGAAGCAACGCCTGAGTTGAGAAACGTGGAAGACATCGTGAACTCTGGAGAGGTGCGGAGGTAGTTCCAATTGGTAGGCAACTTCTCCTCGTTTGGCAAGAATGCGAAAAGGTCCAATGTAACGAGGAGCCAATTTGCCTTTGATACCGAAGCGATGGGTTCCCTTCAGAGGGGTGACCCGAAGATAAGCCTTCTCGTCAACCTCGAAAGTCATAGCCTTATGTTTTCGGTCATATTGACTCTTTTGACGGGATTGGGCTGTTTTCAACTTTTCACGAACGATACGAACTTGTTCTTCTGCTTCCTGAATCATATCCGGGCCAAAGAATTGTCTTTCCCCGGTATCTGACCAGTTAAGGGGTGTTCGACATCGTCGTCCATAGAGAACTTCAAAAGGGGCTTTACCCAAGCTAGATTGATAGCTGTTGTTGTAAGCGAATTCGGCAAATGGAAGGCACTTCTCCCAGTCCATTCCGAAAGAGATAACGGAGGCTCGAAGCATGTCTTCTAGAATTTGGTTGACGCGTTCCACTTGACCACTTGACTGAGGGTGGAAAGCGGTGCTAAAGGAGAGACGGGTTCCCATAGCATTTTGGAAACTTTCCCAAAATCGAGAGGTGAAAAGACTTCCTCGATCCGAATTGATTTCCAAAGGAACACCATGGAGGGACACTATCCGGGAGATGTATAAGTCTGCCAGTTGACTAGCGGTTATACTCTCACGAACAGGTAAGAAATGAGCTACCTTGGAAAGACGATCGACCACGACGAAAATAGCATTATTCCCTCTTTTGGTCCTGGGAAAACCGGTAATGAAATCCATACCAATTTTATCCCATTTCCATTCAGGAATAGCTAAGGGTTGAAGGGTGCCAGCAGGCCGTTGATGCTCTGCTTTTACACGACGACAGACGTCGCAATTGGCAATAAACTGAGCAATTTCTCTCTTCATCCTAGTCCACCAGAACCTCTGGCGTAGGTCCTGATACATTTTAGTACTACCGGGATGAATGGTGAGAGGAGATTCATGGGCTTCCTTAAGGATTAATTGCCTTAGGTTGCGCACTTTGGGAACTACTAATCGATCCCCGAAGTACACGACTCCTTGATCATTAACGGAGAAACAATTCGCAATTCCCTTCTGAATGTTCCTCTTGATGCGGGAGATTCCCGGATCTACCTTCTGTGCTTTGATAATTTGATCCGTAAGGGTAGGTTTTGCCACCAAGGTGGAGAGAAAACCTTGAGGAACAATGTGAAGGTTAAGCTTCCGAAATTCCTCATGGAGAAGCGGTTGACTTTGTTGTAACATCAGGTTGTTACAATAAGATTTACGACTTAGCGCATCAGCCATGACGTTGGCTTTCCCTGGGGTATAGGTTATCCCTAAGTCGAAGTCTGTGATCAATTCAACCCAACGTCTTTGCCTGAGATTCAAATCCGGTTGGGTGAAAATGTACTTCAGACTTTGGTGATCAGTGAATATTTCGCAACGATTACCGAGGAGGTAATGTCGCCAGGTCTTAAGGGCATAGACTACGGCTGCAAGTTCCAGATCATGAGTAGGATAATTCTCCTCATGTGGGTGCAATTGCCGTGAAGCGTAAGCAATTACGTGTCGATCTTGCATAAGGATGCAACCTAGTCCTTGTCGCGAGGCGTCGCAGTAGATAACAAAGTCCTTGGAGAAATCTGGCGGTACCAGCACGGGAGCAGAAGTTAGGCGTCTTTTCAGTTCCTGAAAACTGTGCTCACATTGTGGAGTCCATTCGAACTTCTTATCTTTCTTGAGGAGTTCGGTTAGAGGTTTAGCAACTTTGGAGAAGTTCTCGACAAAGCGACGGCAATAGCTCGCTAAGCCTAGAAAACTCCGAACTTGCTTGACCGATTCGGGTGGAGTCCAGTCAAGGACAGCTTGAACTCGCTCAGGGTTAACAGCAATACCTTTACCAGATATTACGTGACCCAGATAGGTCACTTCTGGCAACCAGAATTCACATTTTGAAAATTTGGCATAAAGGCGATGCTCTCGAAGTTTCTGCAACACTAGCCTTAGATGTTCGGCATGTTCTTCCTCGTTCTTGGAGTAGATGAGTATATCATCGAGATAAACTACGACGAATTTATCCAAATACTCCATGAAGATTGAGTTCATTAACCGAGAAAAGGTGGCTGGAGCGTTGGTTAAACCGAAGGACATGACGGTGTACTCGTATTGGCCGTAACGAGTAACAAAGGCCGTTTTAGGAATGTCCCCATTTCTGATTTTGATTTGATGGTAGCCCAACCTCAAATCCATCTTGGAGAAGACTGAGGATCCAGCGAGCTGATCATACAGATCGTTGATCCTGGGAAGTGGATATTTGTTCTTGATTGTGACCAAATTGACAGGTCGGTAATCTACAACCATCCGATCCGTACCATCCTTCTTCTTAACGAATAGGACGGGGCAAGCCCACGGAGATGAACTAGGGCGGATGAAACCCTTTTTCAAGGACTCATCGAGTTGTTTCTTAAGCTCGGCTAGTTCTAGGGGTGCCATCTTATAAGGTCTTCTAGCAATCGGAACGGTACCTGGAATGAGGTCTATTACGAACTCAACATCCCTGTCAGGTGGAACACCTGGCAATTCCTCTGGAAAGACATCCGGAAAATCACGGACTACCGGAACGTCCTCAAGGTCTGGCAAAGGGCTGGCGTTAAGAGAATATAACCGCCGCTTGGCTATTCGGGTCAAAACATTGACTATCTTCCCCGAAGGATGGGTGAGTTGAACGGTCCTAGAGAAGCAATCAATTTTGGCTTGATGAGCTGACATCCAGTCCATACCCAAAATGATATTAATATCTGAAGATTTAAGGGCTATCAAAGATGCGAGAAAAACAAGTCTGTCGACTTGGATTTCATTTCCATAACTTACCCTAGAGGTCTGCCATCTAGACCCAGGGGTAGAGATTTCCATAGTGGACGGCAGATCACAGAATGCAACGTTATGCAAACGAGCATAATTTTCAGATATAAAGGAATGAGAGGCTCCTGTATCGAAAAGAACAGATGCCGGGTGGCAATTAACAAGAAGCGTACCGAGAACGACGTTGGGATCCTCTTGAGCTTCTTCGGCAGAGACACAGTTGACATGGCCACGTGAAGCGGTGACCGGTTTGGCATGGAACACCTTCCCTGTCGGCTTGCCACGGCCAACAGCTTTAGCAGATTGATTGGGGTTGGTCTGGGGACACTCACGCATATTATGACCAGATTCCCCACACTTGAAACAAGTCACGGAACTGGTACGTGGAGGAGCATTATTGGATGGACCCCCATAGGGCTTGGCTGGTGCAGACTGTTGAACAGGGCGAGGCGCCTGAAAAGATGGCCTCGGTGTGAACCTGGGTGGCAGGGCGGTATTGGGTACCCACACGCGGCGCTTCTGAGGACCAGCACCGGATGAGGAACCCATATCACGTCCATGCTTGCGTGTTGCGTCATAATCAGTCTGACCAGTTTCAGCACTGATGGCTTTGTTGACAAGTTTCGAAAAAGATGTGCACTCATGCAGACGGAGGTCGCGACGAAGCTCAGGACTAAGGCCCTTACGGAACCTTGCTTGCTTCTTGGCGTCAGTAGAGACTTCCTCGGTTGCATATCGTGCAAGATTACCAAACTCCCTGCTATAGACATCCGCAGAAAGTCGGCCTTGGGTGAAATTGCAAAATTCTTCACGCTTACGGTCCATGAGACCCTCCGGAATGTGATGTTCACGGAAAGCCTCACTGAATTCAGCCCAAGTTGTGACATGGCCCGCTGGGCGCATAGCTCCATAATTCTCCCACCATAGACTGGCGGGGCCTTCAAGGTGATATGCAGCAAAGGTGACCTTGTCAGCCTCAGCTACCAGCGCGGAACGCAGCTTGTGAGAGATACTGCGAAGCCAGTCATCAGCGTCGAGAGGCTCGACGGAGTGGTGGAACGTGGGTGGATGCAATTTAATAAAATCACTGAGTGACACCACGTTAGCCCTCTGATGGTGTGCTGTATTCTGTTCAATACGCTCCAACAAACGGTTTGTCTCCCGCTTGTTTCTCTCAGCTTCCATCATCACCTCGGCTAGTGAAGGAGGATGAGGCAGATTTTCATTTCTGGCTTCACTGCCTTCGGCCTGCTCTTGAGAAGCAGGGTTGGCGCGCGTGTTGACCATCCTAGGTAAACAAGCCAATGATTTAGTCAGAATGATAAAATTCCGACATAGGATACATAATGCAAGGAATAACTCGGAATGCAAGATGATCATCCGTATGACATGGTAGATACAGAAACTGCTTCTTTATTCCATCATCATACACACCATACAAGGTTTAGTACAAGACCAAACAAAGTACTATTACGGTGAAAAGGGATTACATCTCATCGGAGGCATTCCAAACTCCTATACATTATTTTTCTACAACTCCGGAAGAGTACAAACTAGGTCATATCCCACGAGTCACGCGGGACGACAGACGACACAGCTAGTGCGAACTAGTGATACTACTACTAACTCAGACCGATCCGTAGTAGTCCTCGTAGAAGTCACCTCCATAGCCCGGAAGTTCAACATGATCATCCGGAAACAGACGGTCTCGCGGAGCTTGTGGACCATAGGGGCTAGGATGAGGTCTTGGACCAGCAAACGGTGGCCTGCGGGGACCGCGAGGTGGGGTGATGCCTCCTACATCACGCCAAACCATCACGTCCGGCAGAGCAGATCTCACAGGATAGAGATCGCGCATATCTGAATATCCAGCTTGCACCGCCGGTGCGAACCGAGTCAAAGTGGCCCAGTGGTCAGCACGGGTATTGAAGAGCTCTAACCTTAAGGCCCGATTTTCACGGTCCTTATCCTCGAGCATCTCAGCAGTGGTGCGAGTCCGTGAATCCTCCTGAGTGGAGTCAGCATATATAGCCTGAAAATATCCTTGTGCTCCCGGAAGTGATCCTGGCATATACCGGAAGTCAGAGTCCCGAAATAACCCAGATCTGACTCGCATAATGGTCATCATAGAGTAGGCGGCATCCTGCACAGCCATCTCGATAGTAACCCCGAGTCCATAGGAGCAGTGAAGAGGCTCAGTGGATCCAGGATAAGAAGGAAATATCCTGACAGTGCAGAGATACTGGCTTTGATTAAAATCTCGGAATTGCTCTTCGACCGTGTACTCAGGATACCAGCGGTATCCAGCCTGAGTCATTACCCTGACCAACTTAGCAGTATGGCCGGGTACATCTAGGCATCGAGTCAGGCGAACCACTTGATTGAGGTCGCGAGTGGCCATCTGAAAGCACAATTATAATGCAAAGGCATTAGAATTTCTAGCAAAATTTCGGCAGCATAACAGCTGTAAATGCTCAAAAAGGATATTGAGACATTTGACAAAGGATTTCGTACACACTCAACATCATCATATCAAGTCTTGAAACCATTCTTACAACATAATGTGGTAGTAGAACTGGACTAGGCTTGTAACCATCAAACTTATAAGGTACTACTGATCAGTAACACGTGATCCTGATAGAGAGAACAGATCCTAATTCCTTAACCCCCGGTGGAAGAATGGACTGACTCAGATCAGAATGTCATAAGATATAAGGAGTAAAAAGAGCCTTACGTTCCAACCCACAAACAATTCCCCTACATATAACTAAAGAATTTCTAGACTCAACATCGACCAGTTTGGCTTGGAGAACCTACAGGCAGTCCGGCTCTGATGCCAACGCTGTCAGGACCCCGACTCGATGTCACATCGATCTAGCCGGTAACACTTCATATCACTTTGCGGCCTCACGCACGGTATTCCCACGGGTGTCGCCTTACCTTTGCCCGGGACCGTTTGCGCCTTTTGGCTCACGTATATGATAGTGTCGCTAGCATCCATATGATAAAGAGCCCGGGCTGACATGACTAGTCGTAAACCCAAAGCGGCACAGACTTACAGGGACAGGCAATCATTACCCAGCTTCGAACGTGTCGGTCATCAGCAAGTGGGCCCGGGCTGTAGCACTGGGCTAGCAGGACTCCGGTAAACCGGGCTGTAGCGGGCTAACAGGACTCCGGTACTCAAAGCGTGACATTTCCCCGAAGGGACAGACACAGGAACGAAGAAGGACACATGCCGGCCAGCCTAAGTGTTCCAGAGCAGTAGCAAGCTACCATGGCTCAGCGGTAACACTAGGAGACATTTCCCGGTAAGAGAGGCTACTAAAGATAAACAACTAGATAGTCAGACCCCACACATACCAAGCATTTCAATCATACACACAATATGCTCGATATGTGCAAATACAACGAAGCATCACAACATGACTCTACGACACAAGTACTTTATTTAGGGCTCAGAGAGCCATACATAACATACACACAAAGGTACGGGTCTCACGACCCAACATACAAGTCATACAGTCATACAAGCCAACGGCGGAAGTACTTTGTCTGGGTACAGACAACTAGTAAGATAAAAGAGGCTTGGAAGCCTAACTATACTACGTGGTCCATCACAAGCTCAGGGTCACCACCTGGGTCTTTAGCCTACTCGTTGATGTCAACGTCTACATAGAACCCATCAGAAGGGGTTGCAGCGTCTTCTGTAAAAAATGTAGATTATAGCAACATGAGTACAAAGGTACTCAGCAAGACTTACATCAGATCCTACATACATGCATAGTATCAAGAAGGGTTGGTGGAGTTATTGCAGCAAGCCAGCTTTGACTCTTGGCTAGACTATCCTACGATACACCAACTTGAAATGTTTTGCGCACACGAGTCCACTACTCACCACTTCAATACACTACCGAGGATCCACCTCTGTCTTCCTACGGAAGAGCCATCCTCGGCACTCACACTTATCTTGAGGCTTTTAATAGTTTCCATTTACTTGTCTATGAACTGTATAGGCAACCAAGTAGTCCTTTACCGCGGACGCGGCTATTCGAATAGATCATGTTAACCCTGCAGGGGTGTACTTCTTCATACACGCTCTCACCACTTATCGTCGTTTACACGACATGTACTCGGCAACCTTCAAGCGGAAGCCCAACGTGGGTGTCGGCCACGACCTACCTAATCACCTAAGCTTCCAGTCCAGGTTTATCGCCTATTCAGGTTCCATCCGCAGGGAGTCCGGCCGAGGTTTCCCATACGGCCCCGAACGATGTGAACAGGGTTCCCGAGATACCTAACGGGTATTCGGTACACCCGGCCACGTACCTACCGCATCACAGCCCACCCCTACGGTCAGCGCTGTCCACGGCCTCCAGTAGGCTACAAACACCAGAAACTACTTGCAGCTCCTGGACGGAGAACTAGGGTGAATAAGAAGTCGAGAGGGTCCATTGGTTTCGGGCCCAATGCATGGTAGTAGCTGATTCTTAAATCACACATACAGATCTCAGTGCTTAAGGTCGGCTTCAATGAAACAACCCACCATGTACTCCTACATGGCCTCTCATCGATACCTTTACCAAATCGTGTTCACCACGCCACTCTCATTACCGACATAATCATTTCACTCTAGTCCATCACCCAGATGAACCAGACCTGACACGACTCTAAGCATAGCAGGCATAGCAAGGTAGGAACAACACATACATATGGCTCAATCAACTCCTACACATGCTAGTGGGTTTCATCTAGTTACTGTGGCAATGACAGGTCATGCAGAGGAAATGGGTTCAACTACCGTAGCACACAGCAGTTTGAATCGCGTTGTCTTAATGCAGTAAAATAGAGCAGGAGTGAGAACATGGGATTGTATCGATATGATCAAATGGTTGGTTGCTTGCCTGATGGTTCGTTGCACGGATACGATTCCTCGTTAGGGTAATCACGGTACTCCTCGGGAACAGATCCTGTCGCAAAGGATAACGATACACAGGCATTACCAAACAATGTGCAACAATATGATGCATGCATGAAACATGGCAATATGAGTGTGTTGGGCTAATGCAACTAAAACCAGATGTGTTTGAGCAAATTTGAATCAAAGATTCAAATTCCAATTCAAATATGGCCTTTTAAAGTGCCTTTTCTTGTTCCGATTGAAACATCAAGTTAACTTGTTTGATCATGCATGAAAATAGTACAGATGGATAGATTGGATTTTTCTGATCATTTTTCATATATTATTTGTCCAATTTGGAGTTACAGAATAAAAGTTATGAATTTTTGAAGTTTAAATAATATTCTGGATTTTCCTGATTTAAATTAAATTCAGAATATCATTTACTGCGTCAGCCTGGCATCACAGTGACATCAGCAGGTCAACAGGGCTGGCTCGGGTCAAACCTGACGTGTGGGGTCCACACGTCAGTGACCAGGGGCTAAGCCCGCGTTGACCCCGGGCTGGTTAGCTTTGACTAACCCCTGGGGCCCACTTGTCAGCGTCAGTAGGTGGTGGATTAGTGGCTAATTAACTAGGCCACGTCAGCTCGCCGGAGTTCTGGCCGGCGGCGACCAACAGTGCGGCGGCGATAGTGGTTTTGGTCGTTTCGGCCACCAAATGGAACGCGGCGACCACCGGAGTGAAGCTGAGGACGACCCGCGGCTCTTGGCGGAGTCCGTTGGGGTCGGGGTGGCCGGAGTCGACGCCGGCGACGACTTTGGCGGCCACCGAGGTTCGGTCGGAGGTGAACTTGGTGCTAGAGGGTTCGGTGAGGCTCGTGGAGTGGCTAGCTAGGTGCTGTGGAACGCGGTGAGCAAGATGGACACCATCTTGTGGCCGAAGGATGACCGGGAGCACGTCGGCGACGAGGTCCACGGCGGTGGGTGCGGTTGAGCTCCGGGAGGTTGCTACACGGCTCGGGAGCAAGAACGGAAGGGAGGGGAAGATGGCTAAGCTCACAGTGAGTGCGACGGAGTCCTTGGTGCGGTCGGAGATGGACCGGAGCGACATCGGCGTTGAAGGGGATCTCCGGCGACGGTGAGCTCGGGCGAGGTCGGTGCGGTGGTCTCGGGCGTTGCGAGCGCTCGGGGCTCGGCTGCTCGATGAAGTGGACAGCGGCGAAGCTCCTGGACATGGTGAGACGGCGTGGAGACGACGGGGAGCACGGCTACGACGGTGGTGCGGCGATGGTGGCGTCGGCCATGGCTGGGGCGT